>NC_083111.1:50721345-50861345 GCF_949774975.1 Lagenorhynchus albirostris
CACACACTCAGCCATGCACACACATAAGTCTACACACACACACACACACACATACACACACAAACACTCTCTAAATGGTTGATTGTTAAGCCAATAAATAAGATTAATATTTTCATTTTATTTTGTTTAACTCAACTTTCCTAAATAAAACAATCTCATGAAATAAAGCACACCTCTATTGTTGAACAAGTTACGTACTTAATATTTTTCCTGTCATTAGACAACATTATAAATGTTGACAATGTTTCTCATTTTTTCCTCATAATTTTATTATTTTGTCTCATGGCAAAACACAAAATTGCAAATTATCATAGAGATATTTTAAGTAGTCCAGTAGGTAACTTGGAATAAATATCGAGCATTTTAGGTGAATAAATTTGGAGCATGAAAAAGATGTTTTAATTCTTGATCACCTGGAGAGTTATAGAAAGTTCCAGTTTTGTTAATGGCAAATACAGTAAGAAAAGAAAAAGAAAATTTGAGAAATGAAAAAATATGCAAACATAAAATGCAAAGTGCTCTCTCATATTATTTGATATCCTGTGAGTTTCCATTTCCCCTTACTCTGTATTCGCTATGCGTCTGAATTATTGAGAACTGTCCCTAACCTTCGTTGAGATGATATAATAAGTATTTTGTGATTATTCAGGATTCAAACAATTTAATTGAATTAGGGATACTGAATTGTATGTTCGGTTCTCAGTATTTATCTTTAAAATTAAGAAATAGAGTGGTTTGGTAACATTATTTTTGTGAATTATTGCTAATATTTGCTACGAGTTTTATGTACCACTCACATTGTAGGAACAAAAGAATACTCAATCTTTTGTTGTTTTCATACCTCCTTAGCCACTGAAGGCATTGAAAAGAGAAGCAAGTCATCTCCTTTCAGCTTGTTTGACAGCATCCAGAGGAACATGGAGCCAACTATTTGAGTTGCATCTTCTCAATAGTTCTCCAACTATCTTTTACTAGTTCATATGCAGTTATCTTAAAGTTGAAAGGAAGGGAAATCAGTAGAAACAAGAAGTACAGTCCATTTTAGCGTATCACTTCCTACAATCAAGCTTTCACTTACCTCATTTTACTGTATTGTTTTACCATAGTTTCTCCTGAAAGGCATTGTAGTGTGAGCTGAATATTTTTTAACATGAAATAATACAGAGTATTCATAACGTTTCTGGAACTTAAGAATTTCTCGGTAATTTGCTTCTATTTTGCAGATGTGACTCATCTCAGTTCTACATAATCCATGTTGACTAACTGAAATAATAGAATTAAAAAATTTTTTTAAACTAGTGAACCTAACATGGTAAAAGTGTTGGATTCCATCAGTGTTTCACCTGGGCGTTAATATTAATACTCTGTTGGTAACAGGGAAGTTCTTTCCTCATTGGGGTATGTGGGAATAAAGCAGATTCCCCAGCAAAGTGACTGAATGTTCACTAGAGTTGCTTAAGTTGGCACTTGAGTTTCTTTTTATGCTTTAAGAAGAATGCTGCATACTGAATACAATTGAATATACTAGAAAACTGATAAAAGAGAGGTAACTTCATAACTCCACAGGCATTAATTATATTTTTATAGTTTCCATTGATATTATAATGCTCTTTATGCCGTTAAAAATCTGATCCTAAATCAGGATGAACTTTATTATTATTCTATGTGCTCTTATTTATGAGATGGTAGGTAAGTTTTTATAATATTTCTATTAACCTTACATTGAATGAAATATGATGACTTCTGAAATAGCTAAAGGAAAGAAGTTTCTTTTAATGACGATGTAATTAAAGGTGCTACAGATTTTTTTAAAATATGTTTCAGCATCTATTTCTGTCAAATTCTTGGCATAAACTGCACTGCATTTGTGACACAGCAAAATTTCTGGATCAGATTCTATCCACTCTTCTGCGAAAAGATCATCTTGGTTTTAAGCATTTAGTACCCAGTATGGCTGTTCTTAATTTGTCATTGAGATTAGAATGTGGATATTTGGGTTAGAAAGTAAAAACTAGCCTTAAGCTTTTAAAAAAGAATTTACTTAACTGAGTCGGTCCAGATCTCCAGATTTCTCCCTCTAATTCTATGCTCCCTCTTTAAAGACAGTAGCACTGATTTGTAAGGATTATTGTCTTTGGTTCCTGTGTCAGAGAGTTAAGAGGTGAGAGCAGTGGGATTGCATTTTCAGGATGCCACATGTGCACTCTTTGATCTGAGGTACAGTGTGCCCCAGGGAATAAGTTCAATCTTGATTTCGTTAGTCAGTCGTCCACTATCAGGTACCACTGCCCTGATTAGCAGGCTGAAGAAAAAGAGCATACTGTGGGAGTGTGTTACAAAGATGAAAAATAGTGATGAGTCTGTTGGCAACAGAGTCAGCCCCTAGTTTCACTATGTGACTTTTGCTTTCTCTTTGCATAAATCCCCTTAGTGTGTGAAGGAACAAAAATCAGTATTTCCATATATCTTTCCACAAACTAATGATTTTTTTCAGGTAGCAGTTTCCTTTCTTTGTTTAAATTCATTATTGCAAAATGGAAACTGGAAGGACAATTAGCAGGGTGCATTGTGGTGGTTGCTAAGAGAAACTCAAATATAGCTGCCTAACATTCCTGCCATTCTGTGAACCAAGCCAATAGCTAACTCTTGTAAAATGTTCGGAGTCTGGAAAACTAGCATCATACCTCTGCTGTTTCTACCCCTTCATCTGCTACATAGATGTAAGATAGTTCTCTGGACCCAGAGAGCGTCAGTATCCATCCATGAATCAGTGATATCTCTGCCAAAGCATTAGAGTCCAAAGATTTTCTGAATCGCTTGCCATGTGTCCTTTTCTCTTTGATCAAAGTAAAAGAGAGAATATCTCCAAACATGTGAGGGTATATGCTGACAACAACTGCAGCTCTTGGTCTCTTCAGATACATATTTGGGATCTGCCCATGTGTATTGTATATTGTGGTGCTGAGATAGAAATGGAGGTTCTGAAAAGAAGACTAAACAGTGGATAAACTTTTATCTTAAGTCTTTGCCAAACCTCACTATTCTATTTCAAAGTTAAAATCGTTTACTGAAAAAATATTAATTTTTATTTGTGAGTACCTTTTATAGAAAAATACAAGGTACAGATATAGTTGTATCATAAATACTTATGGTATGCTCATGTCCCACGAAAGTTATTTACTATTGTATTTGACCTTGTTGATGGGACCAGTTTGATAAGGTTAAGGTCAATGACTGCATTATTTTTAGACAAGATACAAATGTAGAATGTTCTGTTTTGCTTTACCATGTTAACAACTAGTAGCATTTAGAGTTCTCTATGTACTGCTGATTTTAGCCATGCATTCGTCGTCAATGATTATCCAAAATATTTCAGCACCTGTAATTAATCACACATTTGAGAAAAGAAACACAAACTAAGATATAGTTTGGCTTTTCCCCCCTCCCAGAAAGCCTGGACAGAGTGCTACTAAGAATAATAACAGTGCTTGTAATAATCATAATCGTGCTTTCAATATATATGAAAAAAATCACTGAGAGAAAAATCCTTTTGATAACATTTTCCAATTTAATCCCCTTCTATCATTTGCTTAACTTTATGTGTTACATCATAGTGGTAAGAAAAGGACTGTCTATTTTATAAAAGAAGAGGGAGTAGTGACCTATTCAGTAGTAAGTTTCTAGCAAAAACATTTGTGTTCTATTACTTATTTAGACTAATGATCACTAGTATCTTTTCTCATGCAAATATTTATTTAGCTCAATGTAACAAGCATAACAATTTCGGTAAGCAGCACTAGATTTATATAATAGACCTCCCAGGAGATAAAATCTTCTAGATGCCTTTATGGCTATTAAATTGTCATTAATGAGTTTAAAAAGTCATCCTGACTTTTTTGTAGATTGCATGCACTTCCCTGCTTCAATGAAAAGTTAAATAATGAAGTGATAATCGTGAGCTTTTCTGTACTAGGGCATAGGAGCCAAAGAATGAATGAATCAGTGTAGTACAAGAATCTTCCATTTAAAGTTGAAGAAGCTTCTTTTGAACTATTTTTGTATTAAGGTACCTTACATAGTATCATGAGAGTATACTAGAGCTAGACCAAAGACTTAAGGAATAGAAACAAACCTTTTCAATTTCTTGTGAGGGAGATTAATTTAGCAGGTTGATGTCTGTAGACTGCAAATAGTTAATGCATTTAACCTCATTCAGTAGCTAGAACTAACCTGTTTATAAATACTCTAATTAGATCAAAGCATAGACAGGACCAGAATGGCTGTAACAGGCAAAAAGACAAATGAATGCACCTGTATCAATAATAAAGGGACATTTTTCCCCTTACATGTTCATTTTACTAAAATCATTCTACACTTCCCTGTTCACTTAAAATCTAGTTATTCTAAACTTTGAAAAATGACTTCAAGAACACCTAGTGCCTTAAACTATGATTCTCAGCAACCTTGGTTTATCTCACTCAAATTTGTTTAGGCCCCAGTCAGGCCTGCTCGTTCCTGTGCCAGGATCTATTAAGGATAATTACTTAGAATACTATCCCCATTCTGTGATACCATCACATCATTGTGAGGAAGATTGCGATCTTATCGCAGCCTATTCTGTTTAACTCTGACACTCCTTCCATTATACTGGGGCCTTGATAAGATCATGCCTGTTAGGATCAGACATTAGTTGGAATCAATATTTGAAAATGTGCCTGTTTTTGCTTAATAGTAAAGTTAGTGTGAGTGTTGAAGTGAGATCATTTGTTGGATGAAATTGTACAACTTTATCTTGTCAAGGGTTCTTTCTATGACTTTATGCTCAAAAGCACAGAATGAGGCCTTGGGGAAACCGTAATTTTACTGACCAACCTACCTGGATATCCTACCTTGATGAGAATATATGACATTTTTAAACTGATTTAGGTCAGAAAAATGAGTTGGAAAGAATGAAAGACTACCTTCATAACTCTTCATTAGTGAAGCCCAGTTAATTCACTGGTTCTTAACCAGTGACAGTTTTGCCCCCAAGGAACATTTGACAGTGCCTGGAGACATTTTTGGTTGCCGAATCCTGGGGCGGGGGTGGGGGGTGGGGGTGGGGGGCGGTGGGGAAGGGAGGGAGGAGAAGAGCAGTGCTACTGCCCTCTAGTGGGTGGAGGCCAGAGTTGTTGCTAAATTCCCACAATGAAGAATAAGCTGACCCAAGAGGTCCACAGTGCCAAGGTTGAGAAACCGTGATGTAAGGTATACTACGAATATTACAAAAAGTAGAAGTGTTGGGCAGCAATGGATTTCAGTTTTTAAGGTGGTTATCTATCTGCCTGGGAGGAACGAATGCTGCAGCTGTCCGTTTTCCTCCTTTTTCTGGTTAGGAACAACATCTGATAGATTTGTAATTAAGGAATTCTTTTAGGCATACACATCTAGAAATCTGAGTGGTTTCCTTCAAATTTGTGCTGAATGGAACTTCAGGTAGCAAAGATAACGTGAGAAATCAGCCATGTAACATCTTTGGTCTTAATAAAGCCAAGCTCTTGAAACCTTGTGGGATACTACACTCCACGTTTAGAACTTATTCATATTTTTTTTAATTAATGAAATATGGAATGGAATATCCATATTTATCACTTCCCAAAACTCCTCCAACTTCATGAGATTTGCTTATTATCTGGTTATATATTTTGTTATATATACAATTTGGTTATTTATTTAGTATATATTATTTGGTTACATACTCACGTATGAAAAACAACATTGAGTATTATATTTTTCATAGTATTTGGGAGATTGTTTTGCACAATAAATGTTGGAAATTTAGATAAGTTTGTTTCAAAATTCTTTTTAGCCTTTGAATGCTTACAGGGAAAAAATAGGCAACACATTTACAGTGCATTTTTTAAAAAAAATTAGAGGATGTCTTTCTTGGGTTCACGCATTTTGTGATTACTAAAGTCTATGCAACTGAGTTTGAGATGAAGGTCTTTCATCTGCCAGGACAGTAGAGAGAATTTTTTTCCTTTTTGTATTGTTGAGAATCCTGAAAGCTTTTTTCCTGACTACTCAGATGGGAGCAGCAGAAAGGGGGCTAGAAGTGCCAATGGCAGTGAAACTGTGGAAGATTAGCACACTTCTTTTGATGAAAGGTGACTTCCCAGAGGGCTGGAGAATAAACATGTGGGCGGAAGTGCTGGTTTGGAGAAAAGGCACTGAAGTAAATGAGAGGAGTTTTCCACTTAAGTCGAGTTCAGGGCTCAGAACTCTGAACCTGCACAGCCTGTCCAGTTCATTGCTCATTCTCCATCTATTTCAGTAAAAGCATCATGGAATAGCCCTCTTGCCAACTACTGTATTATTCATAAAACCTTGTATGAAAAGATTATTTGCAATACCTAAAATGTTTATTAGAAGCTGGCAGGTTAAACATTTTTCTGTTTTATTTCTAAAATTCCTCATGAAGTAAAATATTTTTATCCTACCCCTCCCTTTTTTGCTGTTTAGTGTTACAATTTTTTGAAAAGGGCTGAATTATATTTTAACCTTTTTGGCAGCTGAAAATAATGACTTTACAAATGAAAAATTATTATTTTTAAATATTGAGAAATTCTAAATTATAATACTGTTTAGGAGTGTACTCTGAACTAATTATAGAGATTACTCTCAATGTTTTTAAGGTTAGTTCTGGAACTATAGAGTTATTCATTCTCTTTAAAATTTTAAACTTTATTTTTTTCTAAATTTTCTAAAAATGACTCCTGTATATCCTCAACAGAGTATGTTTTATCACATATATCCTAACAACCAAAAGAAATATTTTAGAGAAAGTAAGTTACTTCCTTCTAAATTCTGGCTCTGAATACACCAAGAAAAAGGCAAGCAGGGAGTTTAGTGTTGTGCATAGATGCCTTCTTCCTCCTCTGGTGTTAAAAGCACCGAGTAGCCTGGTTTTGATAGAGTTAAGTAAACTAAAGACAACCCCCCTGCCCCCAGCCCTCTATCTCCTAGTACTTTTCAGTCCAACAATCATTTCTTCTCATAGAGTAAGATAAGTTTTCATGTGTTTGTGTTTGATGGATTAACAACAGAAAATTAAGGAATTTTACAAAAATTCCAACTTGGCAAATAGTAGCAGCTCTTATCACGCGGAGGCCTGATAAAACCCTCCGATAAAGCTGGGGAGACTAGTCTGGACAATGTCCTGAAAAGTACTAGGTATCTGACAGTGGCCTGAATCTCACCACTTGAGTTGGGATGATCAGTTAAATGCAAACACCACATTGGATTACAGAGCTGTTATTCGAGACTCTATGTTCCTGTCTTTAAAGGTGGGACATTGGTTACGATAAGGGGCAAGCATATGGCTGTAAAAACTGTGTTGTTGGGGCTGTGCTCTTTCCCCTTACGAATTTTGACTCAAAGCAAATGACCCTTTTGGGGAAGGGGAAGTATGATGGAATAAATAATACCACTTGTAACTTGGAACAGGGAAGCACTGGGACCTACTCTAGGCAAGACAGTGCTTCACACTGTAATCCTTAGAAATTATCAGCTATTTAATAGTTGTTACCATGTTATCTGACCTATATAGAAAAAAGTTTAAATATCTTAATGTTCCTTTTTTGGGAGCTGGGGGATTTCCATACTAGGCATACGATGAGAATAGGGTGTTTCTTAAAGAAGGAAGTGCAGAACAGCTATATGAATAATAGTACATATACCTTTACAGTCTCTGGTTTGGGGTTTTTTTTTCCTTCCATTGATATCAGCACCCAGGGCTGTCTAGTTTCTTCTCTAAAAGTCTAGATCCCCAAATCACCTTAACCTTGAATTATTATTTGTTTTAAATACATAACTGTCTGGTCTGAGTTAAATCATATATGTGCTCTGAGTAGGAGCAGTTGCATACAAAGTAACTATTTATATATTTTATTTCATTCATCTATTCATTAATTTAACACTTATTATTAAAGAGATGTCAGTTGTGGTTGTAGACACTGAAGATATTTCAATGTACTTGAAATAGACACTGATCTTGTTATCCCAGAGATTATATTCTGGTGGGAATTACAAAGAAATAAATGGGCAACTACTGTATAGTAGGTAATTAGCAATAATGTTATGAGTGATAAAGGAGGAAATCTAGTATACTAGAAGAACACCTAATATATATTTGGGGATAAAAAATAGAAATGATATCTAAGGGGGGAGGCCTGTAGAATAAATAGGAACAAATTAGATTAAGAGTATTTGTGAGTTGGGAGGGGTTCTGGGATGTGTGTGTGTGTGTGTGTGTGTGTGTGTGTGTGTGTGTATCTGTGTGTGTGTTGGGGGTGGCAGAAGATTTAGAACATAATTAATGTGCAAAGGCCTAGAGGCAGAAAAGAACGTGGTAAACTTCAAGAACCGTTGGGTTGTCCAATAGGATTAAATTACTTTTAGGTCAGTTTAAAAATATTTCAGTGAGATACTAAATCATCAGCCCAGTTCACTTCAAAATATACTGCAGATTATTTCCATGTGATTTTTAATTTTGTTTTCATTAACCCATGGTACTTCTTCTAAATGTTGTCAAAAGAGATTAGAACTAGAAATAATTCTCCCCCAACTTCTTTTTTCTTCCATTTCCTATTTTTTAGAGAAATTTATGCAACTGAGTTGTTTAAAATCATTAAAGGCCTCTCTGGAAGTTGCTGGATCTCTTTATTGTGATTGATCCAGTATCAAAGCATATTTGAAAATTTCTGGCCTTATTAAATAATGCATTTGGCTTTCAGGACATAATTTTTTTTCCATTTGAGCAGACATAGAAAATAAGAAAAATATCCCTGCCCTCAGGGAGTTTACAATCTAATTAAAGGCTTAAGAAGAACAGATAAAATTATTTTGAGGATTGTGTACAGAGGTGAAGGCTGTAGTCTTAACACTCTTAGAGATGAATGGCACATATGTGGAATAAAAGTGAGGATGACACCTCACAGCACTAAAATAAAGGACTGCTTTAGCTATAAGCAAAGAACTGCCCTTTGTTTTAAACTTAGAGCCGTGGACCTTTAACTGTGTTAAATTTGACATAAGAATAGTCAAAATGCCTTCTACTTGAGAATGCGTGCCCAAAACTTTTTTTCTATGACAAAACCAAGGAAAAAATGACATATAGTTACTGTGTTGACTGCCCCTTACCTTGTAAAAGTACTACAGGTACAGCGTCATCCAAAAAGAAATTGCTGACAAGTCTCTTTTCAGGTTTCCATATGGAGCATTTCTATAAAGCACAAATAATAATGGAACTATTCCACAGTGTTAAAATTATAAACCAGGAAGTGTAGACTAGTAATACGGATTTAAAAAGGAATCCTTCCATTGTAAAGCAATTATACCCCAATAAAGATGTTAAAAAAAAAAAAAAAAGGAATCCTTTCCTTTCCATAAAAAGGGAGTATTCTTGGAAATCATGGATTTTGCCATACCAGAAACTGAGTTTTCCAACCTTGACACTACTGACATTTTGGACCAGATGATCTTCGGTATGGGGGCTGTCGTGTGCATTGTAAGATGTAGAGCAGCACCCTGGCCTCTATCTACTAGATACCAGTAGCATGCCCCCAGTTGTGACAATCAGAAATGTCCCTAGACATTGCCAAATGTCCCCGGAGGGGGGGGTGCAAAATTGCCCCCGTTTGAGAACCACTGGAATAGAATATTATTAAGAGATTAGTAGTGTGGTTTACAAAAACGCAAGACCACCACAGAAAACATTAAGGAAAATCTACACATTTTTTTTTTAGCTCTTATTGTTGATCTTTTTTTGCTTGTTTGTTTTACTGACTATTAAACCCTTATGTTTGGTGATAATATATGCGTTTGGAGGAAATTGACATATTGGTTGAACTTGAAAAATACACTTACGTTCTTACCTATATAAGCAAGAAAAGAATTGAAATAAAAATACACTAGGTAATATTTGAGCTAAGGATTAATCTTACATGCATCAGGCAGAGACATGAATTCTCTTAAGATATCCAACTCAGTTCCTGGTATGGCAAAATCCACGATCACCCAAGAATACTCCCTTTGTATGGAAAGGAAAGGATTCCTGTGGTAAATGTAGGGGGCATAGAGTGATTGGCACATAAAGGATTCTTCTTCTTTCAATAATCTTTTCCAAAATAATTTTGAAAGAACATTTTATAGGAAAAATTCATGTTGAAAGAAAAGAGGGCGCTTTGATTTCCCTTCTGCCTTCTTCCAGACAGAAAGCAAGCAGGTCATTACACAGGACTCTTCAGGTTGACCCTTTGGTGCCTGGGGTAACTTCAGTTTAGGGCTCCTGGAGGAGACCTGCGTGTTGGGTCAGACTTCAGTCTCAGTGCAAGTGATGATGCTGGAATCAAACTTTCAATCTTTTCTAAATTTCTTTTTTATTGGCAACCGGAATGGCCTCCTTTATTCTTTTGCAGTAGGGTCTTCCATTGGGCATTTGTTTTGTTGACATGTGAATGCTCTTTTGTCAAAGATTCACCACACTGCCTCCACACAGGCAGGATGCCATTTAAGATAGTTCTTTACTAAATTCTTCAAGTAAGGATGTATGTCAGGCAAGTCGGGGGGCAAGTTAAGGTGACAGCTGCTGATAGGTAGGCTTGGGGGCTCCCTCCTTGTTGACCTGTTGAGAACATGGTCACAGACTGAAGACGGAAAAATGCCTGATCCGTAGTGCACACAGCTGTATGAGATTTAAGGATGCCTAATCCCATTATGTTTTAAAACGTTTAGTAGCTCAAAATGGGTTATACAAAGCAGTCAGTCTGGAGAGTCACCTGAAAGGTGAAAGCTCAGTGAAGGGGGAAAAGCAACCCTCATAGGTCTTAGAATCCAGACTCCATGGACTGCCCTCTACCTCTGTTATTCAGTCCTACTTGACAATTTCCCATCAGTATTTATGTAAGGATTTTTGGTGCCATTAAGTTACAACAGACTGTCATTTGATCATGGTTTGAGTGACTGTCAGAAACAGTCCATTAAAAATGACAGTCCGAAATTTTGCCGTATCATCCAGACTTAAAAATGCATATAGCAATAATTTTCCTAAGCCTCAACAAAGAGACAACCTTGGCAATAGCTACCAGCCATATGGCAGTATTTTCTATATAATCAGAAAAAGTAACTTTCGCATACAATTTCATCTCCTTTGCCAACAAAGCTCACAAAACCTAAAGTTAAGGAAAGCTAAGGATTTGTTTAACATAGAAATTTGAATTTAGAACAAGCAGACTGTTGGAGATGTTTGTGATATATTTCGGTTCATGTACATAGTACTTCTCTGTTGTCTAAATCACCTATATTTGACCTTGTCATCTCTACTACTAGCTTCGTTTTGTGTTTTTCCTTCACGGTCATATTATTTACTTTACTCTTTCTTTTCTTACTTTTCCCACTCGGCCATTCATAATCTTCCCGTTCTTGGCACTTTCTCTTTAACTCAACTTCTGATTCATTTTGTTTACAACTATGTTACCTGTCCCCTTCTTTTTCTAATTAGCTTCTAAGTGGCTGTCTTCTACCCACTTTTATTATTTTCCCTTGGTTTTCCTTGAACTAGCCTGATGCTCCAACATGTACTTTGGTTGTATGCTCCATTCCTAGCTCTGTTAGTGAGGGGTTATTTTTTGTCTCTGATGAGCTACATTTTACTTCAGCTTCCTGTGATGTCATCGTGATGCGTCGAATCTAAGAAACCCCTCTAGCGTGTTCCAGCTATATCAAGTTAGTGTCCTTCTTCTGTTGCAGATAGGAGACTCGTGCAGGATATTAATCACAATATTCACAGCTGAGATGCATAGGTGTCATAGAGCAGACAACCTGTGTTCATAATACAATTTTATCACTTACATTTCAATGCCTCTGTTTTGAGTCACACATCTACAAAAAATGCTTTGTGTATTCCATTCTTAGGATGCTGTATCAGTTTACTTCAAGTACTGAGAAATGGTTTTGGGGGCCATAGATAAGACTAAAGGTGTTTTTGAGTTAGAGATTTAATTTGAAGGAGAGAGATGTTCGTATCCAAAACTTTAAGAGTCCTCTATAATGGACAGCTTTTACGATAGGTTGGAACAGTACCTTGAAGAAATTCATGTAACAATATAAGAAAAAAACATGTATCTACACATACACACACATGCACACACAGAAAAAGTCAATGGAAACGTAGCTAACCTTTACCAACACCCACTCAATCACTTTACGCAGACATGAGGTGCACTTTAGAAATAAGCATATCAGTCTTGAAAGACTATAGTTCTGCCATAGTATTAGTAGCTTGGGACCTATCCAGGAAAATAAAAATAGGAGGGATTAGAGGGATAATGCAAGGTTATTATAAGTATTTATCAGCTATGGGTAGATAAGTTAGTGGGGTAACAATCACCCCTGTTCTCTTAAAATAGCCTCAGTTTTCAGACTTAACTCCCCACTGAAGCTCAGAGCCTTAGCTGAATGTTCTCAGATAAAGAAAAAAGTAAATATAGGTTATGAATCAGTGGGCTGATTCTGACGTTCTTTCTTCTCTGTGGTGGCCACAAACTGGGTTGTAAACAATAAACTTTATATATTCATGAGATGAAACTTTGGAAACTTCTTAGAACCGTATAACATTCTCCTTGAATTAATTATTTGGGGGGGAAAAAAAAGCAACAACAACAAAAACCAAGTGACACCTAATGTTAAGAAAAGATTTTGCTTTATAAGTTGGATTACTTAAGCATTTTTATTCATGATAGCTTTTTTAAGTCACAAAATGAGTTTGTTAAACATAGGGTTTAATGTAGTTCTTTAAAAATATAACACTTTTTCATTCTTACAGCTCTGGTGCTTACAAAGATAGTTCTGTAAATATAGCTTTTAATTGACACATTGAAAATGTCAATGTTGAGTCTTTAATACAATTTTAAATTTGTATGCAAGAAAAATCAAATAAATCAAATAAATGCTAAATTTTCACATTATAAAAATTGTACTTAAAGGCATTTTATATTTATATTATTTGATAAAGCTCAGAAATTGGATTATCTTAATGAATCTGAAAGTATGCAGGAAAAATAGTCATATTCCTGTTGCTGAGTAGAAAGGCAATTTATGAAGCTGTACAAAAAAATAACCCAGGAATATTATCATTTATTAGGTTTCCATACTAAGAATGTAAGTAATATTTTTAAAGTTCTCCAACACCTGTATCAGCATGACATCAACATTCTCCGTTTACAAAATTAATAACAAGGAAATGGTGAATTTGGTATCCTGAGTCCCCAGAAGTATAATACCATGTCAGCCATTAGAAGGTGAAAATAGAACAGAAAAATAAACCCCAGATAAAGCAGAATTGTTTTGTTTGTTAACTGTGTAAAAGAAAAAATTGAAAAACATTTTTATTCTGTTCTCAAAACACAAGCAGCTTAGCTTTAAAATTTCATCAGATCGCTGGTAGGCTTACAAGGCACTACAAAAACCCTCGAAAAATAGAGTTAAATTCCATTTCAAAGCGCTGTGTGAGCACAGGAAACCTGCAACAAGCCGTTAGTATCATTTGGATAAGAAATAAGGGAGACTCAAAGCAAAAATATCAAAAGGTCAAGAGGATTCTTTACTCTCAGTAATTGCCTTGGAGGCTTTTTCTCTTCTCCTTTTTTTCCTCCTGATACATTGTTTTTAAAGGATTGTCTGAGATGTGAAAATATAAAAATGCAATCATAATAAGAATTCAAAAATCATCTGGCAAAGTGAAAGGATTCTCCTATTTCTCATTTGGCTATTGAAGAGTGGCCAAATCGACAGGCCATTCTTGAATCCCCAAAGTCTTTCACATTTTGGTACAATTTTATTTGATTTAAAATACATTTTCCCAGTTTAAAAATGTTAACTATCTCATAGTGCAATTGAAACTTGCCTTGTGTCAAAAACAGGAAATTCTAAGGAGAAATAGACTGTGGATATATGTCAGATGTTTCTCTTCTTTTTTTTTCCCCCCTCACTTCCTTTTTTAGACACACAAAACCCATATGCACACACATATATTAATATATATAATATATGCAGATATTGATGGAATTCTGTGAGTTGAAAGAGGAGGAAGATGTCTTGAAGGATCCATATCTCTCCCAGCAGATTTGTGCTATTATCACTGAAATGTGGCCTTCAGTCTTGAAACAGTTAAAAGAGTTCTACGGCCACAAAAGAAGAGATGTCTTCAGAATTATCTCCTGCCTCACATTTGCTCTTAGGCAAGCAGTTTAAAAAAGCCCAGTGATTGAGCCAGTGATCCAATTTGAAATGCAGAAATGATTAGAGCTGCTTGCCTCATTTCATATCGAAATTCTCTGATTTATGACAGGGCTGCAGCCAAGATCTATCTCCAAAGGGAATTAGTGTGCAAGTTTGCATATTTTTCTTATTTAGGTTTCTGATAGCAGCTGCTAGCTAGAAATACTGAGCTGGGAGGTGGTGGGGCAAGGATTTTCAGCCACTGGAGCAAATGAAAGATAAGAGCCTTCTGTTTAGGACATCGAGACCCCTTGACCAGCGTGTATCTGTGTTACATATGCTCCTTATACGTGTGTACATTTAAGAACTTGCTAATAGTGTAGACGTGAGAGTGTATGTATACATAAATTGTGAGGTTCAGGGAGCCCAAGAATGTATTGGAATGGTTAATTCTAGTAATGTAGAAAAGAATTACCAAAATTCTGTCTCCATGTTTTAACTAGTGGAATTTTAATGAGGCATAATACTTCAATCATGTGACTGACCTGTGGGGCAGAGTATAGAACATATAATGAAACAGAAATAGAATTCTGAAAAAAAAATTATTACCTTATCTGGAATTTACATGAAGTGTTAACAGGAAATTATGCAGCGGTTATAAATGAAAAATATGGGATTTAATGTACTTATTAATAAAGATTTGTTACATACATGATACCAGTGTCCCAAATCTGCTGTCCGCAGCCGTCCCCAATTTCTAATGTTTCTGTCCTCTGATGCCTCATTTAGAGTCATCTTTATTACCATGAAGCTAATGCCAGTTTCTCTTCAGTGAGTATTCCATTCCAAGAAAAAAAAAAAGGGAAATATCTTTGTGCACAAGTCGAGGGGTGCAGACTTTCTATCAGTTACATTAAAAGATTAAACAGGCACACACAATACATATTTGCAGACAACTTTGTTAGGTTGGGCTAGTGCTTTCCTTGAATTTGTAGATCGTAATCATTGCTGGCAAAAAATTGTGGTTCTTCAAGTAAAAAATTCCCTGGAAAGAAAGATGTGCAACTGTCAGTCTACGTTAGGCACTGCACGGAGCAAAGAAATCATTGTGGGAAAGTTTATTACCCTCGCTTGTCTCAGGCTCCATGTGGAGTCATCGTGGCCTCGAGTCTCAGCACTGCTCCTCGGCTGACCTTACTATAACGCAGCTGGGATTCTAGGTATAAAAACGGCTCTCATATTTCACTGAGTATTCTCCAGGGGACCCAGGGTTACTGTAGTAAAAACTTTAAATTTTGATTATCTTGTTCGTTGACAAAGAATGCAGTGAGATCTTTAAACTACAATGTCTGAGTTACTCCTTTTAAATCAGCCCATCACTTCTGTTATGGGGCTCTTTGACTTCCACTGTCCATTTCAGGACAGTAACCCTTCATTCGGTCGATGCCTCTTGCCTTTAGGAAAGAAATTGTACCGGTAGCTCAAAACATTAATTTCTAGAAGATTCTTCACTCCAGAAGTGTCTGGCAATAGATTTTAACTTGATCGTACCCTTTAAAACAAAAAATGAAGTTTTCTTTAGTATTCTAGCATTTTTTTATGACTTAAAAAAATTTTAAGACCATATTGAGGATTTATTATTATAAATCACTTCGTTCTGAATTGCAAAAGCTCACAGTTCTAACTTCCAGTAAGTCATTTTATTCACAACCTAAATATTAATAGTAGATATTTTTAGTGCCAAGGACTGAGCTAAGTGTCTTCTTGTTTTATACATTCACAACTCTCTGACGCTGATCTAGTTCATCCATTTTAGAGAAGAAACTGAGGTTTCAGTTACTCCTCCAAAAGCACTCAGTTAATAAGTGCAAATCCTGTAGTTGAACTCTGGTCTGACTTAAAAGTTCTTAACTACTTTAACTATTGTACTGCCCTCCTACAGTCCCATTCTAATAATGGCCCTCGTCAGCACTCAACGTTAATCATGATTCACTCATGGAGTCTTACCCATATTCAACAAACACTTTTTGAATCCGCATCACGGGTCAGGCACTGTACAAGGGACTAAGGAGAGACAAATGATTCAGATTTAGTCTCTCCCCTCAAGAAGCTCAGTCTGATGAAAGCAACAGATATGTAAACATATAACTGTAGTATAGTGAAATGATTTCTGATGGAAGCACATACAAGAAATTACTTCTTTAAAACAAAAAACAATAAACAACAGAAACAGCCTCTGACTAACTGAGGCAGAAACAGAATTTATGGAGAAGATATGGGGGCATTCACAGAAACAGAACAAGGTCAAAGAACCAGGTTAAGAAAGGGACAAGAATCAGGGCTACTTGAGGCTGGGAGGTGTCTAATCGTGGGAGCCACTGCACAGTCTTATCAAGGCACTTCTGTAGGCAAGAATGAGCTCCAACAAGTTTTGGCCTTTTTCTTTCTTTGTTCAGGATTTAGGTTTAGGAAGGGAGTACCCTATCAGTCTAGCCTGGGTCACATCTCTGCCACTTGGCTAGGTAGGGAATGGCCCCTAGATTAATACTCCAGTGTGTGTGTCCAGTGGAGGTATCACCCCAAAAGACACGGGAAGGTATTATCAAAAGGAACTGGACCAGATGCTGGCCAGCCATAAAATAGAAATTATCCCCTAAGGGTAAGTCTGAAGATGAAACATTTAACTGTCTCAAGTGCCCAAGGAAAGCTTCTAGAGGGCAATTTTCAGAAAACTTTTGAAGGATGAATTTACTCAGCAAATAAATTAGGAATGTAAATTCCAGGGAAAAGCAAAAGCATATACAAAGGCATGAAGCAAACAAGTGTTTGGGGGAAATGTAAGCAATTTGGGATGAAGTAAGGCTAATAACGAGGGTAAAAAGAAAAGACGAGGATCCAGGTTATGTGAAACTTGCCATGCCAGACTGCAAAATCTGGACGTTATTTTCTGTTCAATGGGCTAGAGAATATTAAATATGGTGAACTTCTTTGCCAACTTTTGAAAAATCAACTTCATGGCTAAGACCATCTCTTTTATTGGCTTTAGCCACTGGGTGGGCACATAATTTTTTCTTACACCTTTTTAATCTATGTAGTCTTCATGCTTAAATCCCAAGGGAGAACTGTATAATACTACTATCCCATAATTTGTTTCCAAAATTATCCAGAATCTATGTGTATTTTTAAAGAAGCTGAACTGAAAGGGAAGCAAAGCAAGCAAAATTAGCTGGTATCTTACTTTTGTCTGAAAGGAAAACAAAAAAAATGACGAGTTGTGTGATAAAATTGACCAAAAGGAGTGAAGCATTTTGGTATTTAGTGGACACTAATTCTGTGTATCCTTTAAACACTTATGGCAAATAGTGGTATCGATGTCAGAACAGAAGAGCAGGTTGTAAATTGTATGAGTGAAAACATGTTTGGATTACTGTTGGTTACATGCCTAGTCTAGTTAGAGTAAAAGGAATAGAAATAAATGAAGAGAAACATCAAGAGAGAAAACAAAACAGATGATAAAAATCGGAGAAAGAGCAAAGGAGTTTTCTTTCATTCTCCTTTTCTTTCAGTCTCTGCATTTTTCTTTAAAAAAGAGAGAAGGAGAAAGAGAAAGAAAAGAAGCCCATTTATAATAAAGGTTACGTCTTCCTTATTAGCACTATCCCCACTGCAGAGAGATTTGCAAGCTCCCTAACCGTTCTGGTATGCCATATGTAGGGAAAGAAGGTATTCTACTTTTCCTCTGAAAACCTTTTCAAGTTTAGCATCAATCCTAAAGCTTCTAGAAGTTTCTTGGTTAATTTGGGATCCAAAGCTTCTCTTGCATAGCAGGGGTGAGAAAAGAGCTTGGGATAGTTAAATTATTTCTTTCCTAAAAGCGTTTGATTCATCATCATATACAGTAACTCAGGACAGAGGAGATCTCTGTGTATTAGACCTTGATCTGCTTTTTTTGTGCATGTGATTATGAGATTCTCAAGTAGATAAAGGATCTCTGTACCTCTCTCTCCCCAGTTGCTTTATCTCTAAAACCTCAATTAAGCAAGGTAGCATCTATGGTGATTTTCAGCATATAGCACTAGGAAAGGAGGAGACATACTCCCTGCCTTGCTTCTTGTTTCTTACTCTAGAAGTTTAGTTAATGATATTGTTCTTTAAAAAGTAGAACTCAGGGACTTCCCTGGTGGTCCAATGGTCAAGACTTCGCCTTCCAATGTAGTGGGTGTGGGTTCAATCCCTGGTCAGGGAGCTAAGATCCCACATGCCTCGCAGCCAAAAAAATCAAAACATAAAACAGAAGCAATATTGTAACAAATTCAATAAAGACTTAAAAAAATAAAATAAAAACTGGAATTCAAATGGTACATTGAAATATTTCTATTTTTCAGGCTTATATATTTGCGCTTCCATTTCCCAAGATTGCTCTTTGGTATAATGGCTGCATCCTTAGCATTACCCAGTATATATGAAAGTTGCATCCTGGTATCTGTGATAGAAGGGACATTATTAATAGATGCTGAATTTTTGGTTTAAGTTGAATGTTAGGGCCCTGCTATGCCTAGGCTCTGTTTAGCATCTCTGAAAATCAGGAAGAAACCTTTGGATTGGCAGAAATTGACACGTAAGTTTTAAAAACCTTATTTTGTTTTCTGTGTATATTTCTAATCATCTTGAAAATTCATATAATTTGGATAAAAGTAGTGTCAGATGCTGAAACATTTCTACTTATTAAAAACTGGATATGAGATGATATGTTTTAAATATTTGTCATTTAGAAGGTTTTGTGTATGTGTGTGTGTGAATGAGAGAAAGAGAACAGACAAACTTCTCATCTGTGTGATTTTCTCATACACATACTAGGTTTATCCTCATTGACACTAGATGAAAGCACAGCTGTGTATGAAGTAATAACTGTGATAGAAGAGTAAAGCGAAAAATTGTGGGGGTTTTTTACGTTTAAGCCATTTCCAACTTTTCTTGTTTTTCTTTCTATTCAATACAGATAAATATTCTAAGAACAATGATACAGGTATCAACCTATCTTAATTTAATAATAAAAGGATAGCATAGTAATATATTTGAGTTATCCTTATCCTAAGTTAGTAAGAAAATCTCTATGTACTACAGCATCTTTTAAATGGTCTCCTATTTAATTTTTCCCGTGAATAGTGTCTTTCATTTGGGAATGGTAGTGAATCAAATTCCTCCTAGCACTGTTGCACTATCACTACATTATAGAAGACTATTAATGAGGATAAATATTAAATTTGAATAGATATTACAGGTGTTGGACATCAGATAACTCCAAAGGATTAAATTCTACAGAGGATCATTATTTAAGTTCTTTCCAGCCCTGTTGTTCTGCTGCATAAAACTTACTTTAGTACCTCTCTGGACTGTTATAACATCTGTTGTTCTTGGGAAAAAGGTGGGATTTTTTGTTGTTTTTGCTTCTTTTTGGTCAGAAATGGCTGTGTTGTTCTTCAGTGTTGGCCCAGAATGCCTTGCAGGGAGTAAGCTGTGTTCTTCTCGTGTTCTGACTAATTAATTCCCGTGAGATCCACCCCTTACAGCCAGACTCACTCATTCCCAGTCCAGCAGTGGGAAGGACCGCCTTTGGGAAGGTCACTTGAGAAAGCTGTACTACACACACATGAGCATCATGTAAATAAAAAAGAAGGTGAATGACAAGATAGTTAACATCAGGGAAGTTTTATAGGAGAGAGAAATGATTGCAATGATTGCTGTTATTCCTATAAAGGGCTTTTTAGAATATGCGCTTGCCAAGTTATAGTTGTAGTCTGAGCTTTGCTCCATCAGGTTGTTTAAGTGTGATTAAATTTTACTGACCTGGTAGATTTTTTTAAATTAACTTTTGGGAAAATTATCAATTCTTCCCTTCATCTCCCTTCAAAAATAAAATAATTCCACATATGTCCACAAAAGTATCTTACCTCACCTTCCAGCTTCTCATATTAAATAAACTCTAGTTTTATTTCCAGAAAGCCGTTTTCTACACCTTCCTCCTTTTTCCTACATCTGCCTTATAAAAGAATCGGTTCTAATTTCTTGGGACTGACCAAGAAAGATAATGAAGTCCTTTCAGAAACCCTTTATGTGTGAAACCCTGGAGAAAAACCCTAGAGCCTTCTTACTTCTAGCAACCAATTACTATATACAAAAAACTTTCCCCAATTATGAAGTCCACTAACGCATCCAACACAGACTGAATTTCACAAACTCTGCTGCAGAAGCGGCATTCACATAATTAACAGGAAGACACTGCATGTGGCCAGACCTTCTGCTAATTGATTAAATGAGTCTATTCCTAAATCAGATTCTAATCACACCAGTGGAGTGCTGTGGAGCATCGCATTTCTAACAGAATTTGCAGAAATCCAAACTGTGCACCTACAAACACATCCAGAATACGCCACGGAGAGCTGCTTCCAAAGTGAACCTAGGGCGCAATAAAAAATAAAAATGGCCACATTGCTCTCTTGAAATGCCACTCTCCCCAGTGGGCTTTCTTTAGCCTTCCCACTTCTATTTGATCCTTGTCCTTCTGTGATTTATTTCCAAACCTAAATGATACAAAACATGCCATACTTTGGTCCTGGCTTCGTGATTATTTGAGTTAGCAAGTGCTAGAAAGTTTGCCTGCCGTTTTCCTAGTAAAACACAAGACCTCCTGCTTGTCAGTTTTTCTTTTCTTTTTTTCTTTTCTTTTCTTTCATTCTTTTTTTTTTTTTTTTTAAGAAGGCTGTGGTGTTCCCTAAGGGTTGTGAGAGAAGTTCATCCCATTGAACTGGTCAGCAAGATATCATTAGCGCGTTGTGTACATGAAATCCAGGGGTTAGAGCACCAAGCGTCACAAGCCAGTTTCTTTACCTCCTTGAGCTGATCAGAGGATCAGAGTATCAAGGAAGGATTAGCACTGACTTGGGATTTGTGTGATTGGTTAATTTATTGCGGCAATGGCAGGCCTTTCATCTATGGCAACATTTAATCAGCACAGCCATGGAGGCTATTACCGGTTCGCTCCTTTCTCAAGTCAGCCAGGGCTGCACCATCAGCCCTATCACAACTCCCCTGAAATTTCCAAATTATCTGGAACAGGCTTTAGCCTCACAGTAATAAAAATTAGAAGAGATTCCTGATAGTACTGGTGGAAAAGGCTTTCACTTGCACAGGGCAAATTATAAATAGTATGAACGTGCACTTTAAAAAAAAAAATTCTCCACCTCTTAAGAGATGTGCAGGACTTATCACCCCTGCTCTGATCCAAATCCTCATGGTTGAAAATTTATATTAGATTTTATCAGAGAGGCCTAAGTCCAGAAAAATCAATGAAGGTTATCTTTTATGTTGCAGGAACTTGTGGAAATATTGATTTTCATTTTATAGTGAATTTGGAGCATGAGTTGGTAATCACTGCTGAGCCGACCACAATGTTTGCCTACTGTATCTTTTACTGAGTTTTGCTCAAGTATTTAAGATAGTATATTCCTGGTGATTTTAGTCTACAGTGTGAAGACAGATGTTCCTAAAACACAAAGTTGTGCTTGATAATAAAAAATACACGCAAAAGCTTTCTGTTTACAATGATGAGTTCAGTGTTTTGAGACTACAGTCTGTCTGTTAATGGTGAATTTGGGAATTCAAATACTCTGAAATTTTTGTAAGATGACTTCCTTTGTGTTTCCCTCAAGTTTATCGACCAGGAGAGAGATTTTTACAAAGTAAAGAAAAACTGCACGTGTACCAAAAGAAATGATTTGAAACACTGAGGTTCTACTGAATGAAGGGGGGGATTTCATTTTTTTCAACTTATTAGTGTGTCTTGGTAAATGACAAATATTAGTCCAAATGTCCCCGTCATAGTATTTTTCGAAGGTTTTATTCTCTTGAATTCACTCATTTATTTCATTCTTCCTTCTTTTGTTTAACTTAAACTGTTTTATAGTTGATGTAAGCTAAACAGATTTAGGGGATGATTGCTCATTTTCCTTTTTTTTTTGAAATGTTGAAACCATATTTATACCTCATCTGTTAACTATTTTTGTAGAACTGGAGTATGTTATGTTGTGTTATTGCAGTTTATTTATAACGTGTATCTGAGGTTTTATAGCAATAATCTTAATAAGTTGAGAAACTTGTTTATAAGTAATACCTCTAGTATAGGCTCGGGAATCCTTTTCAGTGGCTAAATCTTTCAGACTTTGGTATGATTGTTGCAGTATTTTGTCAGATTTTCTGAGAAAATAATGCCTTTTAACCTTCACTATGGATATTTAAAAATGATAGTAAATTTAGATATATTCTTGTATTTTGTTCTGTGCTAAGTACCAGATAATCATTTGGTATTCAGCTTTACTCTTCTCCTCTCAGCCCAGCAGAGTTCAGTGACAAGCTCTCCTGGGTTCCGCGGGTGAGCCGTCTTCCCTCTCCCACTCGCAGTTATTTTCCTGAACTTACCCTTGGCAGCCAGCAAAGTATCATTTCTCTCAATCACCACCTAAAGCCATGCTCCATACTGAAAGGCTCCAGGGAATAGCCAGCAGTCTTCTTATTTCTCTGAACATACCCAAAAGATGTCTAGGCCAAGGAATTAATAAGATAGCGTATGAAAGCACTGAGCCCAATAGCTGGCACATGGTAGGGCCCTCAGATGGCAGTTAGTAGTTCCATGATTGCTTGGGAAAGTCTGTAAGGGCACTCCAGAGAATTCATCACCTGTTCCCTGGGCTTGTTACCTAACTGGACCTGGACATGTCTATTCATGGCCAACCTTAGGTATAATGATGACAAAATTGTTACTTTTTTAACTCCCTGTGCCTCTTTATCCTTCTTTCTCGATGTCTTATGCCCTCACCCTTCCTTACTCTTCAATTCTGCATTACAGCAAATGCATCTGAAAGTAAACATAACGGCATAACTCATGTTTGGATGTAGCTGTATCCCCATTCCTATATTTTGTCCCTGCCTATGCTTCTATGTAGGAAATAAAATGTTGGGACTAATAGGTCCTGAAAGGCACAGAGAACTTGGAGAAAGTCACACTGTTGATGGCAGTACCTGGGTTTTAGACCTGGGCTGCTCTATTTCACATGTGCATTAATTGAAGTAAATAAGAATGTATCAAGGACCCTTGGGTGCGAGCAATGGAAATGCTATTGAATCAGATTAAGGAAAAGGGGAAAATTTTTTATCAGAACTGTGAGATGTCTTCTGGAAACCCAGGGGAGGGATTCACGGGGCCTCAAGATATAAATATTAGTAACAAAGATTCACTACCCATCAAGACACCTTCAACGTCTGTTATGGCTTCTGGTTTCTCCCAGTCAGCCCCATTCTCCTTCCTTTCCCTTCCAGCTGCTCCTTCAATGGGGGGAAGCCTCTGATCGTTACAGCTCATAGTTGCACCCACCAGTGATATCTGTCCTGGACTCTTTGGGTTTATCATCAAAAACCCTACAGAGAGACTTATTGTCCTAGCATAAGTGACCATCTCTGGACCAGGGCCAAAAGATAGAGGAGAAGTAGTTTTCAAAAAAGTAGAGATTCTGGGCAATTTCATAAGGGTCCATTACAATTGGAGACAACATAGACTGCCTTCAGAAGGCCTCTCATGCAGAAAAATTATTGATTTTATTCTGTGAATGCAAATTATAAGAAGGTAGATTTTGGTCAATATAAGTGGGAGATGTGCTGCCTTTTAAATAGTGAGTTTGTCTCTTTGTCTAATGACTAGAAATATTAAACTTTGGGTAAACAATGCCTTACACAGTTCATTGCTACTGCTTGTATTTCCTACCTGACATACTCTAAAGAGAAGCTTGTGCTAAACTGAACCTGGTCCAGATGAATTTCAAGATTCCAAAATTAAGTTTTCTCTAGTCTACATTCTGATAATGGTTTTATATCAATTGTGTATTCTTAATAATGAATTGGTACATTAAATGGCTCATGTGCATGATATAAATGTGTGCATTTGAACATAAATATGTGTGTCTATATTATGTATTTGTTTGCCTGTGACAGATTTTACTTTCTTCTGTTAATTTTGACCACAAACTTGCCACTTGTATGCCATTTGTATGAATATTTGATGTAGCATACCTTAGGCTAAATTTTGATAAAAAAAATTATTTGACGGGTAGGTGACATATTGGAACCACACAAGTATAGAGACGTCCACAGCTTTCTCATTACCATTGTTGTTGTTTGCCTGAAGCTCACAGTCTAGAAACTTTTAAAATGAAGTCACATTTTATATTATATCCTCCCCAGGTGAGGAATTTATTCTGAGAAGTTTACTGGTAAATTATTTTCAATACACTTTATTTTAGTCTAAGCAACAAACTAAACTTTGTTTGGTTTAGTTTGGGATGCACAGAGAATCACTGTGATTCATTTCATAATTCTTTCATTGTAGAGTAGTATGCAACCTCTCTCCAAATGGCAGCTCTTTGCTGCCAGAAATTTTATGGTGTTAGGCAATAGCAAAGGGATTTCATACCAAAAGGTGCTTCAGCTTTGGTTACATCACATAGAATAAAAGTCTTGGCGTAGAGCATTTTACAGTGATGTCATACAAATCTGGACTTACACAGGTTCTTGCTTACAGCATACAGGATGCTCAAATGTCTTGTCACTGAGTTCTTAAGAGTGTAAATCTTTATAACCTAACAACTGATTTAGTCTGAGGACAGAATAAAATGTATATCAAGGTTATTAACGTACAGTGGCAAATGGTTCTGCAAAATTAACAATACAGGGAAATAGTGGTAAGGACAAGCATCTTTGGGAATTTATGTGTTTCTCCCCACAAAACATGACTGTTAATTGTTAGTTGTTTTCTTTCTCTAATAGATGAATATGATGAGTCTTACCCAAATTTTCACTCATTGTGATTCTGTAATAGCTCTCATCTCTATATTTAAATATCCATACACTCTGAAAATGTGGAAATTATCATTTTTCAAATCAGAACACACTGGTATGAGTCCTAACTAACACTCATTAGTACTGTGGTATTTGTAAAGTTAATTGACCTCTCTTAACTTCATTTTCCTCGTCTGTTTGAAAAAATAAAAGTGGGTACCAGTCCAATTCATATCTGCTTGACTGAGAGGCTTAAGGGAGCCTCATGTACTTAGTCCATCACTCCCTCCTACCTGAAACACTTTTGTCACTTGGTTTCCATGACAGCATGCTCTATTCTTTTCCCCCATCTTACTGGATACACTTTCTCAGTTTCCCTGGCTGAGAATTCAACTTCTAAATGTTGGTAAATACCAGGACTCAATCTTGGTGTTCTATTCTTTTCTTTAGACGACTTTATACCCCATGGTTTTAACTGCTGTCAATTAACTGATTGGCAAATTGCCATATTTAAATCTCAACCCCCATCTCTGCTCTGAGCTCCAAACTCATATTTTTAATTGCCTACTTGACAATAAAGATGTAGAGATCAGAACTCTAAGCTCTTCTCTGAATCTTCCGTGTCTTGACAGATGTCACCACTATTCACTCAGTTGTTCAGACCCCAAACCTTGGAGTTGTCCTTGATTCTTCTATGTCTTTACTGACTTTCCAAATTCACCCATAAAATCTGATCACTTCTCACCACCTCCACAGTTATCATCCTGGTTCAGGCCACCATCACCTCTCACCGGATGTCATCAACAGCCTTCTAACCCATTTCCTTGTATTCATTCATGTCCCCTAGAGACTGTTCTTCACACGGTAGCCAGAATGGTATTTTAACATGTAAATCACAGTATGGTTTTCCCCAAACCATCCACCTTGGAGTAAAATCTTAACCTTTCACCATTGTCTGCAAATCCCTCACATGATCTGGCCTTTTCTTAGCCCTTGTCCTTCCGCTCTCTGCCTTGGTGACTTCACTGCTACCACATTGGCCTCCTTGCTGTTGTAGAATCTACCAGATTCCCACCTTGATGCCTCTGCAGTTGCTCTTCCCTCTGCCTGGAACATTCCACCTCCAGATCTTCACACGACTCACTCCTTGATTTCATTCAGGGACGTGCTCAGACACCCTCTCTGAGGCAAGGCCTTTCTCCACTAACTACTTAAAAAACAAAACAGGACAAAGCAAACACAGTTTTGTCATTGTCTCTGTATCTTGGCTATACCTAAAATTACACTTATTTACCCTTGATGTGTTTATTCTTTTTTGTCCCTAACAAGATCGTGAGTTCCATGAAAACAGATTATCTTTGGTATTTCACCAGGATCTAAGACACACCCCAATAAATAATTGTTGAATGTATGAATGAATGAAATAACATTTTTACTAGATTCTAGCATAGTGTTCGGAGAGTAAAATAAATGTTCGTATATATTCCCTTTCGCATTCTCGTATAAATTACTTGGAAATAACTCCTGTGTAAAGATGTAGTTTGCATAGTCATTTGGCTTAAAACATTAACAATAGTCATGGTCTCTGTTTGGCTTTTTAAGATATTAATGCCATTACAAAGCAGCTAAGATAGTGAAAAAGTTGGACCCAGGTTCAAAGCCTGATTGACCACTTTCAGTTGTTAACCATAGATGAGTCAATACATTTCTGAACTCAATTTCATTACCAAAGAAATGTAGTTAATAATTACCTCAAGGTATTTGCCATAAAGAGAAAATGATACACTTGTTTACCTTATGTGATATTTGAAATAGAGTAGGTACTTAGTAAATATGACTTGGATCTGAAGATAGTAATTCCTTCCAAGTTAATGCTCCCAGCAAATTAAATTAGCAAGTGATCTATGGTTTCATAATGTCATTAATATAACTGATAAATAACCCCAGACAGAGGACGGACAGTTGTGTATTCCTAAAAGCTGCCATTGTGCCATAAGCAGCTATTCTTTGAAAATCCTTTGTAATTAATTTCTGGGTTGATTTGGAGAAGGTATAATTTTAGTAGCTTTTAAGGCTTCTTGAGTATTTCATGTGAAATAGTTTGTTAATCTGACGAGAGTAAAGATTTGTCATATCAGCCTGAATGGTTTCTCACTCTTATATGAGAAAATGGGTTAAGAAAATTATATTGATTTGTTGAGACTTGTCCAATGCCACACTACATTTATCTTTGTCTAATGCCCTCAGTCTTCAAAAATATATAAATGAACTTGGTATAACTCAAGTGTTTTTCAGGCATATTTCTTGGCTGCCTAGAACGGTTTTCGACTCGCGGTTTTATTTTGCATATGAGCACTTCCTTGGTCCTCTCGCGGCTCATGTTGCTCTGAATCATGATGGTTAGAGTCTGCAACAAAGCATGACATTTTCTCAAATGACCTTGTGTGTCAAGTGACTTGGCCCTTTTGTTTTAAACGCTAACCATTTTTCTAAGTACAATTTCATTTTCTCTTTCTCCCATTAAGCTTCCTTTTTTTAAGAATTTTTAATAAATGTATTTATTTATATTTATTTTTGGCTGCGTTGGGTCTTCATGGCTGCACGCAGGCTTTCTCTAGTTGTGGCGAGCAGGGGCTACTCTTTGTTACGGTGCGTGGGCTTCTCGTTGCAGTGGCTTCTCTTGTTGTGGAGCATGGGCTCTAGGCACATGGGCTTCAGTAGTTGTGGCTCATGGGCTGTAGAGCGCAGGCTCAGTAGTTGTGGCGCACGGACTTAGTTGCTCCGCAGCATGTGGGATCTTCCTGGACCAGGGCTCGGAACCATGTCCCCTGCATTGGCAGGCGGATTCTTAATCACTGTGCCGCCAGGGGAGTCCCTTTCTCCCATTGAGCTTCTTGTTTTTCCTCTCACATATTTGTTATGTATATCTAAATAAGTAAACCGAAGACAACAAAAATAAAGTTGGTTGACGTGTGTGTGGGTGCATGCGAAGACAGAGATGAAACATATCTATCTTTGTTTTTCATGTCTGCTTTTAATTATTATATCTCTGTATCCCAAAAGAGGGCATATTTTATTACATTAATTTCCATGAAACATTTTTTCTAGTCTTGGTCATGTGTTTTATTCATTATTCTTTATATATATATATATGTTTTGATTTTTCAGATCTTATTTTAACTTGGCTTGGTATAGTATGGTGATGGAGAGGTCAGCACTGGAGTCAAAATGTCTGGTCATAAATCTGGACTCTATCACTGTTGCGCTTATGGCTCTGGGCCAATTACTTTACCTTTGTCTGTGCCCTGTTTGACTGATCTTGTGACTGGAGCTATTAATATGACATACGTACATATTTTGTGAATTATTGTGTGAAGTACAAAGCACGAAGGCTGGCATAGAGTAAGCACTCAGTAAACACTAATTATTACTGTCATTATGTTAATAATAAACTATAACAGGCTGTATTCTCTCTCCTTTTGGAAAATTACATGTCATCTTTTGGTAGCATTCCCATTTGGGCTTAATAGTACCAAATCACAGAATAAGATAGGACAGCTTGAAGAAACCTAGACCAACCCTTATTCTCTAAATAAGGAAACTGAAACTTTGGGAAACAACTTAGCTGATCACACACCCAGTTAGAGAAAGCACTGTTTCTGATATCCCGCTCACAGTTCTTTCCACCTTCTGTCTGGTGGTTGGTTTGTGGTGAAGAGGAGAAAATAAGTCTTGTCTTTGACGTTTACCCCCTCCAAATTATCCCCAGCTACTCTCCCTGGATTGAGTAAAGCACTCTTTTCATAAGACTATGCTAACTTTCTAATAAATCTAACATACTTTTCCCGTCTTTAAGATTTCTGCATAGGTCCCTCAGATCTCCTCATGCTATTTGGCCTTCTCTCCTCTTCAGCCATCCCTTAGAATTTTTTCTATAGATTTCTAGGATTGGCTTGCAAGTGTGATTTTAGAGGGAAAGTGGCCATCTCCCTTTCTTCCTTACAATTCTCCTTTCCTCCAATTGGTTGAGACCTGAAATTTCATGATGAAAATCTTACCCTTTAAACTGAAGACTTGATTGATTGATGAAATGCAGATGCCTCTGGGTGAGAAAGTGCTTTAAGATGTAATAAATTCTGTCTCATATGAACGAAGGATCTGAGAAAACATGAAGGGAACAGAGAAGGACCCTGATATCTCAGAAGGGCACCTCCGTCCGCTTTCACTCTCAGATATTAATGTCTCACATCCCCCAGTTAATTAGTCATTTAGATCCAAAAAATGCTACAAGAGGGAGTGATCGTTGGGAACTGTTAGTTCATTTTTTTTTTCACAGATTCAGGAGGTATAACTCCAAAGAGTTAAATGCATTTGTACAAAGTCACCTGTTTGTGGTACTAGATGGCCTATCTTACCATCTCACTGAGCTGAGCAGTTTCCACCAGGACTGCAAGTCCACTCTGCTGGTCAAAACCTTTCCTAATTTAAGCAAGCCTCCATATTCACTCTCCCTTGTGCACCTGAATTGATAGCCAGCTCTAGTGCTTTTGATCTCAACCTCTAAATGAGTTTCTTAACATCTTTTTAGCTATGTGTAGTTAATATCTATTAAATATATATTTAAATATTCTTAAAATCTCTTTTTATCAGTTATTGTTGCATGTTACGTGTTCTTTTACACTTCTGATCATGTTGACTTCAGTTATTATTTCCCAAGAGGAAGATGTACTGCATACTCTGTGTGAATACCCAACCAAAAAGTGTCATTTATTAATGAATCATTTTTTGAGTTCTTCTTATATGATATCATATGCAAAAGTTAAAACATATTTAGGGGGTACAAATGCTAGATAAATAGAAAAATTTTTTTTAATTGGTAACTTTAATAGAAATATGTAAATGTACTAGAAGGTTGGGTTTTTATAGAAGTTGTATCTCATTTTAGACATGTTGACTTTGACCTAATAGTAAGAAAGAAGAAATATGAATATGTAGTACCTAGGAAGAAATCTGCTTAAAGGAAGATGGGGAATATGGCTATGAGCTGAAGATTTGAGATTTGAAAGCCATTTGATGGAGGTGTTGTTACTTTACAGAATTCAGTGTGAAGAACTAAAACTACAAAGAGCTGAAGTGATTTACGAACATTATCTATTTTAATTAGTTGTAAAGTATTGATGAACTCTCCAGTGTGGAGGACATTGATACTGATGTTGAAATGCCAAAAATCGTAAGGCTAGTTGAAGAGAGCAAGCAGAGGCACATGGAAAAATATGTAGACAAATGAGATAGAAGCAAATGCAATGACAGGGACACAATGGGGAAAAAAGGCAACTACAAGCAATGTATCAACACGTACAAAATGGCACAATGCAGTTATATTCCAAGGGGACATAGAAGGGTGAACTGACGGAGGGAGGGAGGTTAGTTGGGAAGTGCTTCCTCAGGGCAGTGACAGCTGAACAGGGTCTGAAGGAAGTGATGGGTATGAATTGGTCGAGAGGAGCAGGCAGGGAATTCAGGATGGAGCGAATGGCTTAGCCAGAAGATGAAGGGAGAAATCAAGCCATGTGTAGGGAATAACAAATAGGCCATTTTGCCTCCAGTCAAAAGACTAGGTGAAAACCAGCAAGACATCCTTCTAGAAAGGTTTGGAGGGGGAGTGATGTGGAGGCAGTGGGAAGTGGGAGTTTATGAAGGACCTTGGATGCTGTACTTCGAAAGGTCCAGACATTTTAATGTAATTTTGTTACAGGACTTAGTTTTCTAAATCTAACTATTAATGAATTTCTAGTGCACAGCCTCCCATTGTCAAAATTACATGGAAACATGTGTTCCTATCCCCCTCTCCCTCACTGTTGAACTCCCTTTTTGTTTAACTGTACAAGGAAAATAGAGAGTGCCTGATGGATATTTGTTCTTGGCTAAAATTCTGCATAAAGCTTTGAAATATTATTCTTCCTAGCAAATGTTAACAGTTGCTAATGTCACTCAAAAATAGTTGAGGAAAATATGTTTGTGAAACATACAGCTTTTACTGTCAAATTATTTCCTGGGTGAAAGGAAAATACAGTAGTACTTTGCTGTTTATTGAATGGGAATCCTTTAATGTTGTCAAGGATTTCATCAAACTGATGCCTAAAGTAAGCAGAAAATCCTGTGCCCTCTGTTTTAATGTCTGTTTCCTCGTGGTGAGACAGCTACCCCACTCAGCGGTCCAGATGGGGCTACCACCCATCACAGGCCTCCCAGATAGGATAACCAGAGCATAACTACTCTGGAGCAATGCAATTATGAATTTCTTGAGGGGGAAAAGGGAGAGATAAGTGCAGGGAAGTCAGCTAACGTGGTACATGGGTAGTTCCAGGCAGCAAAAGGGTTAATCAGATTTTCATTTTAGATAGTCGCCTTAGTAACAATCAGGGAGCCCAGGCTGTATCTTTTCCATTTGTAGGGAATGTTTAGATTTACAGAGTAGCTTAGCTTATTATATACCTGCCTTGATTGCTGGATAAGGCTTGTGATTAAAAACAGAATAAGATTCATTTTTATAATATTGTAAAGTGGAGAAAAACATTAAAAATGATGTCACTGGTGGTCTAGGATTCTGGGAAATTACTGATCTTGGAACTCTAGTGGAGACAGGGCTCCTTGAAAAGTTAAAAATAATGAAGGTCAGTATATTTTGCTTAAATGTTTAATGAAAATGAGTCTCTATTTCCTACTTTTAAGAGAGAATCTGAATCCAGCAAATAACCAGCTAACAACACGATGAGAAATTGGACATCAGCCTCATTTTTATGCCAAATTGCATTAAGGTCTCAGAGATGCATTTGTTTATATCGTGGATCAAGTGCTATGTGGCCCTTAAATCGGGAATTGAAAAAAAAATCTTGCTTGAAAAGTGCTTATTTTCAGAATATCTGAAAGAGTGGGCTAGTGACACTAAAATGTTGAGGTCCTTCCATCGGCCGAATAGTAGGAAAACAAACTTGACATTGGGCTTTGCACATGGCCTCAAACCTCACCTGGAGAGACAGATTTCCTAAGGGCAGAGAAAAGCATTCAATCTGTTTCCCAAGATCAAGTCTGTCTGGAGCAGCTCTGCCAATTAGTGACAAGCGCTATGTAGTGAGGCCGTGATACAAAGAGCTACCAGAGTTTGGTGGTTTCAGAAATTACTCTCTAAAACAAGAAGAACACAGTTCTTTGGAGCACAGTTCATTCCTGTGTGTGGTAGTAACTTGGTAACCACTGAGCCTACTCAAAACATCTCAAAAGTCAGTATGTCAGGCTTTGGTGGCCACCGAAGTTATACATTATTTACAGACAGCTTCTGACTTACTTTTGCTGATTATATTGACTTAAAAACCCCCACATTCCACCTTTGCCATTCTGCAAGTATCAAATATTTAGCCAAGAGAGCCACGGGAGAGATTTTAAAACAAAATGAACAAACAATCCCAAACTTGGACTGTACCTACTCAGATTGGAAAAAAGGGGGAAAAAAGTCTTGAAAAACAGAAATAGCTTGATAATTATATCAGTGGCGTAGCAATCATTCATATCTTAATGTCAGTGAATTCAGTCAGACTGCTTTCCTTCTGAGAGCTACTCCACAGAATTAGTGGAAGTGTTTGTTTCATGGTGAAATAGAAGAATGGCCATTTTGGTGCATGGGACAATTTGTGAGATAGGACATCTGTACCTCAAGTGAGGAACTGTTCTAGGGGAGTTGACGCAGCTCAAAAAACTCCAAGGATTAGGGGAGAATGATTTCAGAATCTGGGAGACAGGAACATAGAAGAGAGAAGGCAGAAGACAAATCCTATTAAAATTTTTCCTGTCGCCAGAGAAAGATAAGGAATGTTGTCCCTCCCTTTCTGTCCTTCCTCTAACAAATGACCCTTATTCCTGGACACAGGAATTTATACCTAATATATAGCTAGATTAAGAGCTAAATAACTTTCTTGTAATCTAACCTTGAAACGTTACCATTTGCAGTATTGGGTCTATGCCAGTTCTTTGCTCAGTTTGAGTAAGAAACAGATTCTTTTTGAAGTAAAAAACAATTCAATAGGTTCAAGGTTTTCCAGGGATTTACAGACTGCTATTTGAAAAACACCAAGTGAAATAAATTAAAATATTCTATTTACTGTATTTCGAATGTATTTTTTACTACAAAGACATGGTTTGCCATTATGTAAGATAAAAGTGTATTTGTTGTCATGTTTGTTGTGTTAGGATCAAAATGCAAACATCAAATTGGAAAAAAAAATGCCCATAAATAGTGAGACCCCAAGGGGACTGCAGCCTCTGGTTTGAGAAACACCGGTGAAGGTGAAAAATGTATTTTGAGTTCCCAATGGTGAATTTTCTAATGCACTGTTATAGCCCATTTATAACTTGAACTCCCTGTGTTTAATCATTTTACACTAATTGTTTTCCCGTTTTGATTAAGGAATGTCTTTAGCACAGTCATCTAACATTTCCAACAGAGTAATGTCATTCCAACCAATACTGAAAAATAAAACAAGATTGTTGAGAGAAAACAAACTATAAATATTTCGTTGGAGTATGGAAGAATTTTTCAAATGTCTAATAATATATTTAGACTTGGCTTTTTATTAGAAAGTCTGTGAACATTCCTGTCTCCTATGTGTGTGCTCGCTCTCTCTCTCTCTCTCTCTCTCTCTCTCTCTCTCCAGGGTCACTACATATTTAAATTGTTTGTGTGTCTGTAACAATTTAGCATGTGAACCAGGACATAGGCAAAAAGACAGATGTTCCAATAAGCTGAAAAAAAATAAGATAATGTTCATTTTTCCGGGGTGAATAGTGGAAAGTTCAAATAGGATCATTTTCCTAGCATTCTTCCAAATTCATGGGTGAAGCTTGGATTATAACCCACGTATTTGACAGAATTGTCTTCATCTCCATCTCAAAACTCCTTCCTCAGTATCTAAGTCACTTTTGCAGTTATTTGTCTTCTCCTAATTCTCCAGCCAAGTCCCTCATTGCCTTGGGAAGGTTTTATGCCCGCCTACCCCACTTGATTCTTGATCCTTTTCCTCTCCACAATTCAAAATTTAACACTTTGCAGGCATTTTCAAAATAATGGCTCCTTTGTCATCTTCACTACACACAGGATTGCCATCCATTGTAGGTCATCAGTACGTATCTGCTGGTTTAACTGAAGGAGAATTAAGTTGATTTCAGCAGTCAAAACCATATATGTACTAAAAATTAATGTACAGACCGAATAGCAGATTATATGATTTAAGCTGAGATTTTCAACTGACTGTTCAGTTGTCAACACAGGCAAATGATGACTGAGGTGAGTAATGATGTTACCATGCTACAAAATTTTCTCTTTGGACAAAGTAAACCCTAGTGGAAGGGGAGAGAGAGATTGGGGGAACGTGTTTAGGGAAGGAGTGGAAAGGGAAGGGGAAAAGATGGGGGAGGAGTGGGGAAACAAAAGAACATTGGAGAAGATGGTTATAAACCATATGAATAATTATTATTGGAGTAAATGTCAAAACGGTTTGGGTCAAAAGCTGATGGATTTAAGGATACAAAAATTTTAGGTGAAGAAAATGATAAACGTGATACTCAGAAAAATCAATGAAAAGACAACTTTGAGAAAGAATATTGAATAGTTTCTCTGAATTTGGGTGGGAAGGAAGGGCAAGAAGAAAGTAAAAGGTGAGAGGAGGTCCAGATCGCTTTTGACATCATGTTTTGATCTCATTCAAGAAGAATAAACGCTTTCCAAAGCATCCTTAGCCTCTAACCCCAGGCATGGACTAGGTCCTCGTAGGACCCATTAACTTCCAGGTTTATCAACACCCTTGTTAAGATAGGAGTATTCAGTTTGAGGCTCTCTTAAGAGGAATGAGGAGACCTTGGCCAAGTTCCAGAGAAAAGCAGTAAAAATAGTACCGTGAGAAAAAGATTAGGGTTCCAGCATATCAAATAATTCCTTCTGAAAAATAGGAAGCTAATAATACATGGCATAAGTGCCTTTCAGAGTGGAAGGAATATTACCCTAAAAGTGGAGTTCCAGCTTCCTTTTTGGAAGCTGAAAGGAAATGATTTTACATCAAAACTGGACACACTCAGTTAGACCCTCTTGTGGTTAGCTTTGGGGAATCTAACAATTAAAAAAAAAATTCCCCACTTGTGCTTAATTCTCTCCACTGCATCTTTCAGTTCTTTTACCTGTTTTATTAGCCAATCGCAGTTCATTATATTTTCCAGACAATTCCAGGGACACATGTTATTTTATAAGACAATATCAGAGGTCCAAGATATTACCTTATTATTTGTCTCTAAGCCTTGGTGTGTTAAATATGGGCATTCCTGAGTGTTTGCTTCATGTGTTTGAAATACTGTATTGCATTTCTTTGACTAAACTTGTTCATGTGGGATTTCCTAAAAGGGACTTTTGAAGAAATACTGGTTCATCAGTAACTTCCCCAAGTTTACAAATTTCATCCTACTAAGTTCCGCTAAGAGTCACCCCTCTTTAAAATCTGAGTCGTATTTCGTCTTCTGTAACAGTGTACCTAAAATAACTGAGGAATTCTGATGTCTCTTCTTTGTTTACCGATTTTAAGATCATTATGCATACTCAAATGCATAATTATAATTATGCATTCATGATGTTGCTTGTGCTGGCTTAACTCAGAAATAGTGTGAAGCAGCTAATCTCGAAGCTACAGGCTGTTTCCCATCACTTAGATTCTGATCAGAGCTGTTTGTTGAGTCTTATTGGAACGCGGAGTCTATATGCACCACTCCCACTGGACCCTTCGTTTTTATCACTAGTTTCACTCTCTGCCCTTTCTCCTTCCCACCCCCACCCCCCCACAAATCTTTGCTTTTAAGATGGGAAAACTACAAGATAATTTGGTTTGGTTTTGTATGTTTAGTCTATTCACAGTAATTAAATGGGAAGGATTTTTTAAAGTCTCCAATTTATTTATAATCCACATTTAGTATTATATGTAATAAGTAAAGACATAATATCATTTCTGGTGCTTGAGATTTTACCATCCACTGACCTTATCATTGAGTTTACTTTAGTGTAGCTTAAACTGGTCTAGTGCAAAACTACCAAACTTTCTTCTGTCTGTGGTAGAATAGTATGATTTTAGCCAAAAGGAAGCTGGTCTGTGTATCTTACATTGTAAAGTATTCATTGAGTGGCTATGGTAGCAGGATGCTTTTTACTTTTTACACTGTGAAGGATAGTAACAAATGTCATTTGGTAAAAAACTCTTTTGCCTTGGTCTTTAGAAACTAGAACTTGGTTTAGTCAGTAATAGCACACCATGGAAATATATACTCAAGCTATTGTGCTATCTAGGGGTACAGTCTCCAAAGACAGGGAAGACAGAGAAGTAAATTAAGGCATTTTTGCTCTGCATGAGTCAAGGGGCAGAGCAAACTCCATCTGAGTTTCTAGTTTAGCTTTTTCTTTCTGCAGAGTTGAATTAGGGAAGATCTACTTCAGGGTGAATTAGTGACATTGTTTTTTGATTCTCAAAGTTATGGGAAAGGAACTTCATCAAGAGTACACATGAAAGTGTATGTTTCTGTTGAAGGGATTATATCTTTGTTCCTAGAGGATGGGGCACCAGTGTGTCATTTCTTTGACATAGTTATATAGTCCCCATGCTTGTTCAAATGTCTAAATATTAAAGGAGACCATAAATGTGTTTTTAACATCAAGAAAGGAGAGCATAGATTTTAAGAGACTGACAAGTCTAGACAAGACTAGACAAGTCTGGGGCTTCCCTGGTGGCGCAGTGGTTGAGAGTCCGCCTGCCGATGCAGGGGACACGGGTTCGTGCCCCGGTCCGGGAAGATCCCACATGCCGCGGAGCGGCTGCGCCGGTGAGCCATGGCCGCTGAGCCTGCGCGTCCGGAGCCTGTGCTCCGCAACGGGAGAGGCCACAACAGTGAGAGGCCCGTGTACCGCAAAAAAAAAAAAAAGACTAGACAAGTCTGTTTCATGAGTTTCTTCTATTTAGAGTACATGAAATTCTAGAGCCAGAGGCCTAGAGTTCGGGAGTCCTGGTCTTTCCCTTCACAAATGAAGAAAGGGGCTCATGAAAGTGATGTATTTTGACTAAGGTAATCCAGCCACTTAGTTACAAAGTTTGAACCAAACTTACGTTTAGTGAATTCTCAGGTCATTTTTTAGAAAATATATACAACTAGCATGAAATAGGATCTACTAAGGAAAAGGTCATGGTCTTTGTAATCATGCGGGATTTTGCTTTGCGTTTGGTTGGTTTGGTTGTAAAAGACGAATGAGACAACGTATTAAAAAATCAAATGAGTACTTCAGATTATGGTATTTAAATTTAAGGCTTTGTTCCAGCATATGGACTAACTCAGGATTCCCAGTTTAGAGCCCAAGGCAGAGGAATGGCATAATTAGGAACTCAATTTCCAGAACTTTTTCAAACCATTTCCCAAATGCCCTATAAGCAAAGTTTTAGATCTCGTGGATACTAATAAAAGCTATAGGTAGGAAATTTGGACTAATTTAAACAGAATAAATTATTTTATTTACTTATTTTAACCAATAAGTAGAGCTTTTCATCATGTGAGATAAGATTTTATTCCACTAATATTGAGTTGCCATTAAAATCTTTTCATTGTGCTAAAAGTAGTGAAGTTATCTGCCCACTAGCCAATCTATTAAGTGGATAAAAAGTAAAATGGTTCATCAAAGTAGTGAAATCTCTTACACATTTATATCTGTGATACAGAGAGCATTCTGTTGATGTCTGGATAGAACAAATTAAACAGGCACAGATATTTATTTCTTAAATTTTCCCCATTTTCTCGAATCCATGTTCATAATAATTATAAATGAACACCATGAGTATTTGTCAAGTATCAGTCTAAGTGATTTGTAAGTATTAATTTATTTCATCTTCACAACAGCCCCATGAGGTATTATTATTCCCATTTCACAGATAAGGAAACTGATGCACAGAGAAGTGGAGCTACTTGATCAAGATCACACCATAGATGAGTAGCAAAGGTTGGATTTAAATTTAAGCAATCTGACTCTAGAGTCCATGCTTTTAGACACTGTGTTAACTTTCCTCTCTGTTAAATTCATAAGTATACAAACCGAAGTTTCTGCTTCTTTTCCTCACCGTGCTCATCACATTGTGGAAGAACGTTGTCGTGAGTATGCCATAAATCATATTTGAATTACAATTGAACTCTTTGGTTTCAGACCCACTGGGTCAAAAGAACTACCCCTTTTTCCACCTCTACAGTATTTCCACCCAGTGCTTTTCACTGAGGCTTCTTTTTGACTTGAGGCAAATTGAGGCTTCAATTTGACCTTGAACTTTTCCTGGCCTATAAAACTGCTCTGTGTTTTGATCCCTTCTACCTGTGAACAATACCAATTTAAGCTGAGGAATGTGCTAACTAAACCCAGACTGAGATATTTCTTTAAGTGGAGAATCCTCCATCAGTGAGCCAAGACCTCACAAGGCAGGTTAGATTCCTTAAGTCGCTGCATCCAGAGGTTCTAAAGAGTGGAATTGACCTACCAGACATGAAGGACAGCTGTACTACCTTGCAGCCCAGATTGCATGCTGATGCCTCACCATAAAGTACTGTGATGAGGCCCTGCTATGTCTCTTGACCAGTTGAGCACCAAGAGCATCTGTTCATTTGCTCTTGCCCAATCAATGCTGAATTGAGTGAATTTTAGCCCAACGACATCTTCTATCTCATCATGAATTCTGCTTATGATTGGAAACTTTTATAGAGGCTAATTTTTTTTTTTTTTTGCGGTACGCGGGCCTCTCACTGTCGTGGCCTCTCCTGTTGCGGAGCACAGACTCCGGACGCGCAGGCTCAGCGGCCATGGCTCACGGGCCTAGTCGCTCCGCGGCATGTGGGATCTTCCCGGACCGGGGCATGAAGCCGTGTCCCCTGCATCAGCAGGCGGGCTCTCAATCACTGTGCCACCAGGGAAGCCCTATAGAGGCTAATTTTTATCCATTCTAAGCTGTAACCATTTCTACAGGTATAAAAATATCTGCAGTCATAAAATTAAGAATATTGAAAAGGGGCTTCCCTGGTGGCGCAGTGGTTGAGAGTCCGCCTGCCGATGCAGGGGACAGGGGTTCGTGCCCCGGTCCGGGAAGATCCCACATGCCGCACAGCGGCTGGGCCCGTGAGCCATGGCCGCTGAGCCTGCGCGTCCGGAGCCTCCACAACGGGAGAGGCCACAATAGTGAGAGGCCCGTGTACCACAAAAAAAAAAAAAAAAAGAATATTGAAAAGTATTACCTGCTTTTCACTCTTTTTTATATCCTAACTACACTATGTTAAATTCTATGCCCCTTTTACCTACTCGATGCCTGATATTGGTATTTAGTATCTCAACTAGACTTTCAAGACCCCAAACTGTGCAAATGTGAGAAATAATTCACTACAAAGCTATAAATTTCACAGCTCAAAAAACTCTGAAGATTATTAACGAGGCACCATGCAATTAGTTTATACAAAGTGCAGCTAGGAATCATGCATAATGTAAAACAGAAACTGCTAACCGCTGACTCATGGAAGATCATTTAAACTAGCTTTCATGGGTATGAAGAATTGATATTTAACACAATTCCTAAGAAGGTTCTTATTGCTTTAACACCATGGAAAGAATTGAGTTTCTTATAGATTTGCTAAGAGGAAAAGAGAAGGCAGTTTATGATTAAGGCAGTTTTGAACCCTGTGAATTTGAAAAAGTTAACATTTTAGAGTCTCCGTTTGCTTATACAAAATGGTCATAATGATATCTTTCTCATAAAATTGTTGTGAAAAATTAATTTATAACTTAATGTTAACACCTACAATTTTAGCACATAGTTAATGCCTAACAAAATGTTACAAATCGTACATTAGGGCAATGTGTCACTTTTCCACCCAGCCAAAATTCTTGTTTTACTGGGAATTCTGCATTTCTATGGAAACATATTTCTTTAGCAGTATGAGAAACGTTAGCCAGACACTTGCATAGAATAACATACCAGTACTTCCTTAAGCCCGTTACATACATTAACTCATTTCATCCTCAGAATAATCTATAACATAAATACTTTTATTATACTTATTTCAGAGATGAAGAAACTGAGACACAGGAGTTAAGTAATTTGCCCAAGATCGTACAGCCACTAGGTGTTGGAGACGCAATTTGAACTCAGTCAGCTGGTACCAAAATACAAGTTTTTAAACCATTATGAGATGGTTTACTTAATACTCATCAAGCATATTAAGCAAGATAATGAGTAACCACTTAAAATAGTATATAGATAATTTATCTTGGCTACCTTCCCCCAAATAGTTCAAATTTTGAAATATTTTTCAATATATCTTTTCAGTATATGTGCATGATATAGCAGTAATAATAATTCAGTGTGTGTTTAGTAAACTGATGTTTGATAGAAATGGAAGTGCACGGCTTAATCCTAAATATGTATGTAAAAGACTTTATGATTATGTTTTAGATGTAATTTTTTAAAACATATGCCATATTTGATAGACTTTCCATCCATGTTGGAGAAAGCTTTAGTGTTTTTCAACTTTAAAATTAAGGTATAATCCTAAATTCTCATGAAGATCCCTTAATATGTGTCTGTTAACCACTTCTCATCTATTGCTATGCTTTTGTTTGGTCACGGACCATCAAATATGCATTGCAATTTCCAAATGTATGAGGTGTATACTTAAAATATAATGAGCTTGATTATTAATATTGATTTAAATAATCTGTGTGTATATCATTTAGATATTTTTAATATTGATGCATTGTGAGCATCTAGAGGAAATGAAACTCATCTTTTTATCTCTTTATTCTTAGTTTTCTCTATAAATAATAGATATTTATTAACTGTTTATTGAATGAATAATGAATATACTTAATTTCTAATAAAGTATAAAGTGATTGTTTTAAAAGCAGAATAACCTAAGTAAGTCTCTCAGAATAGAAATGGTACAGAGAGAGATTTTTATTAATGCTGATCAGTTATTAATAATTGGAATACGTTTATACATAACGTTATATCATTTATGTGGCAAAAACCATATCTGAACAATGTAAGCCAACTTTGTTGCAAGCTTTAATATCATTCACACACAACTAAATGCAGAATTTATCCTGGTGTTTGTCCTCAAAGCATGCACGTTTATGCTTTTATTCACATTTCTGCTCCTTTTATAAAGAGCATGGTTTGGGAAATGTGTCCAGGGGCAGTATTAATGAAGGTCTATCTCATTTGCTTCTGACTTCATTGCATGCTCCTTTAGTTGCCCCATAATGACTTCATACTGAACAAAGGTCCCCTGGATTGGGAGCATATAGAGCTGAATCTGTTTCATTGGTTGGAGTTCTCTTCTCATTGTTTGTCCCCCATGGAAAGCAAGGCAGCTGATTCCAGAATGGAGGGCCAACCCCTAGTGGTGAGCACTTGACTTTTATTCTCTGAAAGAGGGGAAGTCGTGTCCTTCTGCATCTGTTGATTTGTAAAAAACAAATGCTGAAATCCACTCTCATGGTCAGAGTCTTACTTTAGACACTTCATTTAAGTGTTTGTAATATTTGTGTTATTAAAGAGTCTCACAGATTAGATAAGCTTTGTTCGATCTGACTCAGTAGCACCTTCACACTTCTGCCAGCTAGTTTGCCAAGCTTTTAATTTTTTGCACCCAACTTTCAATAACTTGTCTCATAAAAATCTGCCTTCCCAAAGGGTACTATATTTATCACAGCGCTTAGTGTATAGTTCAACAATTTCATCTTTTTTTTTTCCTCTTTGGAGGGGGAAATGTTCCTTGTTCTTATTCTTCCAGTCTTGCCATAGACCCTTTCCATCACTTTCAAATCTCAGAATATCAGGTATAATTTTAAGTTAAAAACATAGGTGAGTTCTTAATAATTTATGGTCACAGAGTGAAATAAGGGTGCAAATCATGAAAGCAGCATGTAATTAAAAGAGAAAGAAACCTTTATATATTTTTTTAATTTTATTATATTCTTAATATAAAGAATGCCTTTTTTTTGTTTTTTTTTTGCCTTAAGATTGGCTAAAACAATAATAATGAGACAGTCTAAAAGGTGGCTGGAAGATTGCAGTGGATTAAAGCGTGACGAACACACATATCTCAGTATCTGAGGATGACTTTGTGCAGGATAGAGCTTTCTCTCTCTTCCACAGAGTGCCTTTGGGTAATTCTCAGAAAGAGACTACTGAATAGAATTTACCACCTTTTAATGTAAATAGGACATTGATAGTTGAATGTGTCTATATATCTATTGCATACTCTCTAGATTCTTTATACAAACATTTTTATTTTGACCACACCGCTTTCTCTGTCCACACCATTTTCTTTGGTATTAAAATACCCAAATAAAATAAATTAGAATGGCTTCATTTACTGCCTCACCAATAAAAATAGGAGCATTTCCTGAAGTTAAGTATAAACCCAGTGTGTTGAATTTTCATATTTATTGTCTCCTCCACACTTGAGATTTGAGTTTAGACTTGACAGAAATTCTATAGTAGGAAGGCTTATAATGATATTATTGTCAAGCTGTACGGACATATGAGATCATCTTGCAGAAGAGGAAGATGAGACGTGGAGAGGTTAAGTGATTGGCCCCAGGTCACCCAGCTGGGACCTCGGCTTTCCAGATCCCTGAACCCTGCCCAGGTTTCTGTGACAACCTCATGTGAGGAGGGCTACTCTAGAGCAATTTACTTTTCCCTTCCCAAGGTTTCAGCGCTGACACTCTTCTGCACATTGCACTAAGTGCAAGCCCAGAAATTCTGCCAGGAGCAAAACAACACTCCTTAAACACTCTGTGACTTTCAGAGCCGTATAAAATAAAAGGTTGAAGTTAATGGCTGCCAGCTTGGAGGGAGTAGTTCCTCTTTGGAGCCAAATGTATGTGGAGAACAGATGAGACTGTGGGAGTGAAGTTGGCAAAAGGGAAAGAGAAATGAGTCTATTCTTTTTTTGAAAATGAAAGTATAATAAATATCTGGATAACTGAGATGTTTATTACTCATTTAAAGATTTTTTCCCATTTGAAAAATGAAATATCTATATCTTTAGTATGAGTACTCTTAAATAATGATTTTATATTATTCTAAATATCATGAAATGAATTTTTTATTTGGAAGTTAAGAGATTGTTTTAATGACCTGTATATGTGGAACTATTTGTGTTCCCTTTCCTAAAAGATCATTATTTCTTATACTAAGATTTCTACATTTAAGCAGTGACTCATGTTAAGATAATGTGTTTCAACGATTTTGAGAACTAAAAGCAAATATACCTCAGAGATAATGATTATTTAAATTTTTGGTTCATAGAGATAAAACTGGCTTTGACATAAGGAGTATGGATATAGTAGCCAAGAATTCTATCATTTTATTTCACACTCATTTTGTTTTTGAAAAGTCTCTTATCGTGTTTGAGATCCCACATACCACAGTGAACTTGAAGACATTTGTTAGCTGAAGTTCTCTGGAATTTCACTCTTGTGCTGTCCTCAAATGATATTTTGTAGAACTGTGCTCAAGAAAAACACTATTCTAATGAAACCTTCCTGGGATTTCCATTCATAAATCTGTTCTGTGCCTAATGGTATAGTGTAGTGGTTCTTATAATAGCACAGAACTGATGTCCTTCCCATTTAGACTTTCCATATATTTTCTAATTGAAGGTATTCTTAATTTCTTTGAGCTTGAGTTTGAAAATGTGTCTAGCATTTTTTCAAGCAATGCAAGTTAGATAATCTTTTACTAAGTTGTTTTGTTGTTTCTTAAACAGTAACTGTAGATAAGATACTTGGTATGAGTTTGAAAATTCTTAAAGTTACTTGTTTAAATCTGTTTCTACAACACACACACACACACACACACACACACACACACACATCTTGTTTTCAGACAAAGAAAAAAAAGGGAAGACTGCATTTCTTACTCAAGGGACATCCCAATGTAGCTCAGTGGCCATTTTATTCTATTTTAAATGGAAGCATATGATTTTAATGGAAACGCATGACATACTTAGTCATATTGACTGATGTCTGGCATTAATTAGTCATGAAGAATATTCAGGTGTTATAGCTGAGAAGCTTGTTCTATATCACCACACAAATAACTTGAACCTTTTGGTACCACATGGAGTACGGTGATTCTGTTTGTGTAGTTTAAAGTGATACTCTTATTTTCTGAAAGAAAAAAAATTCTTTACCTTGTTAGCATCAAGCTCAAACATTCATGCGGTGTCCTGAATAACTTTTTAAAGGATATTTAGTAAAAAGCACAGTTTTATTAGGTGGAAATCATCATACTAAAAGTTTTATAGCTCTAGTCAAATCAGTAATGTTGAGGCTATATGCCATGCCCAGAATTACTGAAAATACAATTACAGAGAGCCTTAAATTATCACTTAACATTTCTCCCCACTCCAGGTAGTCCAAAATAATAAGTTATTATGCCTCCATGGAACAGGCTGTTGGTGAAGGGAATTTTTAAATTCAAGCTCACTGCCACTAGAGACTTCACACAGTTAAAAGGACAAGGATACAATGTTTTCACAATTGTCAGATTGAATTTGAATTTAATTCCAGTGTGGAGAACTGCTTGGATACATTAACTGAAACTTCTACTGTGTAAAATTTTCCCTGTGGTAGTACAAGGTCAAATCACATACAGTATCATTTTTTTTTTTCCATTTAGATGTAGAGAATAATTCAGCTGGGAGAGATTGGCAGTGGTGGTGGCATCTCATTGCTAAGGGCCAGTAATATATATATATATGTGTGTGTTTTTCTGGTACTAATTATATTAATCTAATGTCTACAGTAATTTGGAAATTCTTCAATGCCTAATATCAAATACGTTTTTATAGCTGAGAGAACAGAAACAGCTATGAATTGTTAAAACAGCTATGAATTTTGTCCAACAGGCCCAACCCGTTTCACCTATTACCAAGTTATGGAAGCAACACACCAGGAGAATTTTCAGCAGTGTCAAAGTATGTCTCATGGCACTGGCTTGAGATTCTCTCATGAAATTTTGTTATGTTTCCAAACTAAAGTCAGTGGAGGCCAATGTTTCCATCAAATGCCACTTCTGGGTGTTTTTTTGTTTCTTTTAAAGACTGTAATGTCAGGCTCTTTCATAGGTCAGATTTTCCTAAGACTTCTAGCTCTTTGTAAGTAAGCTTCAGTTTGGAAATGTTCAACAAATATTTCCAGCAAGATTTGGAATCCCTAAGACAGCATTATGTCACCAGCCCCTTGGGTTGGAACTACCCTCTATTCTTTGCCTTTGGGCTGCCTGCTTTTAGCCCCGGTAACCTTTTGGCTTGAGTGTAAACATTTACTGAAGGCTCCCTCCTTTGTCGCTCCAGTAACTCCAGAGGTTAGTGAGAAGTGGATGCTAGTTTGACCTCTTTTATCCACATTAGATGATTCTAATTATTCCTAAGAAATGACACTTTTGACCCATTTTGTCCTTGTCAAGTTTGTCTGGTTGTAGACTAAGCGTGAAACTCTGGGTTCAAACAGTGTCCAGGAGTGCAGATTTTTTTAAACTTACAATGGGGAGCCTCAAAAGCGCACACTATTTCTTTTTAAAACATTCCAACTTAACTGAAATTCAGGCTCCTGTTATATACCTTGAATTGATTTATGACTGAACGAGACTGCCTAGATATAAAGTACAAACTTTAACCTATAAAAACCCATGGGCTATTTCAATACAGAAAAACAAACAAACAAACCAACAAAAACAAAGTAAACCTTTGTATAAGTGAGGATGAGCTAGGTTTTGCTGAGGTTGTAAGCAACCCTAATATTTTAACAGTTTTTTACATTAAAACAGTCTCTTTCTTTCTCATGCTACATGGCCACTGTAGTTAGGAGGTCTTCCTCCTTCCCATGCTTGACGGTCAATTCAGCAAACGCAAGGAAAGATGGTGAGTCCATTGGTCTTATAGCTTCTGTGTAAAAGTGACGCGAGTTACTTCTTATTCAGTTTCATCGGTGAAGTGATGTCATATTCCCATACCTAACTTTGAAAGAGACCTGGAAAGTGGAGAGTTGGAAATAATTGATCAATAGCATTAATGACTACCACCGTCTTTAAACTGGGTCATAAAGAGTTTTTGTCTTGACTTCTATCCTAATCCCTACAAACATTACCAGTGCCTGAGAACTAGGGATTACAGAAACGCCCTTTGCACATTTTTAATTCATTTATTCATGTAGGTATTCAGCAAAAGTTTGAAGTGCATCTGTGGTGTACGAAACACTGTGCTGGTCGCTTCATAAGACAGCCTTGAGGTAGAAATCATTATCCCCATTTTACAGATGTGTATCCTGAAGTTCAGAATCCTCAAGTTTAAGTGATTTTCCAGTCTCAGAGCCTGCCAGTAGCCCATATCGGGATTCCAGCCTCGATCATCCAGCTTCCAGGAGTCAGTAATGTCCTTTCTGCCACACTTCAACTGTGAGGTTAATAGTGAATCATAAAATGTTTTAAATACCCAGTTATAGAGGCAGGAGTTGTTAGTCACCGCTGTGTATTTTCTCATACTTTAAGGCAAGAACATTAAGTATATCTGATGATTGTGGAATAACAATGTATATTTGGTGTTATTCCAATAAGGGAAAGTCGTTTCACTTCTGAGCACATTTGATAAGGAAATTAAGTCACTTTTTAAACTGTAAGTCAGTAAATCTGAATGTTTCTTATATTAGTTTTCTATTGCCACCAAAACACATGGCCAAAAACTTGGTTGCGTAAAACAACACAAATGTATTATCTTAAAGCTCTATACATCAGAAGTCTAGTATGGGTATCACCAGACTAAAATCAATTTGTCAGCAGGATTCCTGCTAGAGGATTCCTTTCTAGAGGATGTAGGGGAGAATCTATTTCCTGTTTATTCAAGTTATTGGCAGAATTTAGCTCCTTGAGGTTGCAGAACTGAAATCCCTGTTTTCCTCACTTCCTGTAACTGAGGCCCATTCCCAGTTTCTGGAGCCCAGCACACTCACTTCGTGGCTGCAGTGTGCCGTCTTCAAAGGCAGCAAAGGCAGGTGGAATCCACTTCATGTCAAATTTCTTTGCCCTACTGTTTTGCCTTTCCCTTCTACTTTTAGGAACTCGTGCTTAGATTGGGCCCATGTGGATAATCTAGGCTCCTCTCACCATGTCGTAGCCCTAGACCTTAAGCATGTTCTTCAAATCCCTTTTACCAAGTAAAATAACAGATTCACAGATTCCAAGGGGTTACGGTGTGGATATTTTGGGGGGACCATTTTTCTGCCTACCATACCTTTTACATCCATTCTCTTTTCCCAACATGTTGTACCAACTGTATGCTACCTCTGTAGGATGCTAGATAAACATTTTGGCCTTACTTTCTTCATTTGTCAAATTAGTGAATTAAACTCACTGAACTTTAAAGTTGCTTCTGGCTCTTAACATTCTAGACTTGTATGAATCCTTATGATGGAGAGAGACATGGGAAAGTAAACCTAATGATCAAAGTGGATATTATTGTTATTTTCTATTCATGGATTTTGCTGGAGTGTAGATTTCATATAATCCTGGCTAACTCCTTCCTTCTCACACTTGGTAATCTTCTTTGAAGGCAGTCAATCTCTACAAAAGTTGACTTCTTCAGAAAGAAATTGACTTACCTCCTCAAAACTGTAATAACTGGTCCCTTGAGATTTTTTTATCTATTTTACAGCTTGGGTATAGCTTTCACCAAGTCTTTGCTACATTTTTGCTTTTGCCTTCTTGATTTGGAGTCAAAGAAATTGTTTTCCTTTCAATTCTGTTTCTTGAAAGGTCAGATTCTACCAGAGCCCAGGCATAATAAATGTTTGCCAGAGTTTTAAAAGGTATAATGCCTAACTTACCATTAAGGAAAGATATTAAATAACTATTTTTATTTGTGCCACAAAGTCAAATCCTCTAAATCTTAATTTGCTTATGTACAAAATGGAGAAAATGTTAATGCCTAACTCCTGGAGTTGTAAAAATCAAAAAAGATAATTCAGGAGAAGTACTTAACACCCAACTTTTTGCAAGTATTCAATAGATGTAAACCACAAATACTGTTTTATAGTAGGAGGTGCAGAGGTGGACAAGTCATCTGAGTTTGCCCAAGATTTTCCAGTTTTAGCTCTGAAATCCAGCATCCTGGGAAGCCCTTCAGTCTCAGGAAAACCCAGGCAGTTGGTCACCCTAGGAGCGGTAGTGTTTGGAAACAGAGCTAAATGTAAATATGGGCTCTGTCTTCTGCCAGCTATTTGACCTAAAAGAAATTATTTAATCTTCGAGCTGCAATATCTTTGTCTGAAAATATATATGAGGAATAAATAAGCAAGAGATTTTGCACAAGTAGCAGCAATAGTAGCAACCTTATTCTTCCTGATTAAAAAAATCTTTACTGTCTTCCTTCTGCTTAGAGGTTTAAGCACAGAAAGGTTTTGCTTGATATGAAAAGGTCCTTCAAGATCTTATTCTAACCTGCTTTTCTGGACACATATGCTGTTACGGCCCTTCCACTTATAGGTAGTGATAATAATAGTATCAATGATGATTCCAGTGATGACAGGTAACTGTTATCTGGTGCTTTCTGTATATGAAGAACAGCTCTAAAGACTTTATATAAGAACTGAAACCAAAGAATCCCAGAACTAGTCACTATTTCCTGTACATACCACTCTTATACACTGCTCAGACTTCGCCCAGGCCATTACTAGCAATTGCAAATGCTTCCTGTCTCTCCTTCAAGATCTTGCCTGAAAGTCACTTCCTGCATGATATGATACCGTCCCAGAAGCCACAGGACAGGAGTTTCTCGCCCTTCATTGACCCCAAAACAATTGACACATGACTTTGCACTCCCTACCTGCTACTGTTTGCCTTATAGTAAACTTTTTTTTTAATGTATTTGTATCCTTCACCGAAAAAGACCTCTTCCTATTCCTCGCACCCAGCACAAGACTGGATAAGCAGGTTCCTTTGTAAAAGTAATCGAAGATTGTGGTACCGGCAAACCAATTGATTTACTTTACAGCAAAGATTCCCTAAAGAATTTGTGATCAATGTTTATTTTTCATATTATCTCTGGAAAATTGTAAACGCTGCTTTACTGTGTAGAAATCCATGTGGCTTTAAGAACTTTGGGTATAAAGATGAAATAATGTAAGATGCATGTCTTTCTCATGAAATAAGAGAATACAGTAGGAATGAGCCAGATGCCTGTTGTTAAAGTCTGTTATTTAAGATCAGAAGAGAGCAGATGTTACAAATGACACCACTAAATCCCCCATGCGCAGGCTTATCGAAACGGTGGAGTCTCTCCCGTGACTAGTTCTGCTTGCTTGGAGACCTGCTGACACTGATCTGTGGACTTACCTGCTTCTCTAGTAGTAAAAGGAGCTGAAACATGCATAATTAAGACCTATGATTTAATTGGATATGGGCCACTATCACTTCAGATTGAAGAAGCTTACTTGTTCTCAAATTATATTTTGAAAGTGGAAAAACAAAATCGTCACTTAGCCCAGCGGTCCCCAACCTTTCTGGCACCAAGTACCAGTTTCGTGGAAGACAGTTTTTCCCTGGGGTGGTGGGGATGGGAATGGTTCAGGCGGTAATGCAAGTGAGGGGGAGTGGCAGATGAAGCTTCGCTTACTAGCCCACCACTCACCTCCCGCTGTGTGACCAGGTTCCTAACAGGCAGCCGACAGTACCTATCTGCAGCCCGGGGATTGGGGACCCCTGACTTAGACTAATAACCAGAGGGATAACTTGATAACACTTTGTCTAGATTGTTTTAAAAAATTATAATATAAAATTACTTTCTTTCCCCAGGGCTTTCAGATAACTGTTTTTCATGGTTTTACTTTCCAAATATTAAGATACATAGTTGAAAAATTGAAGACTTTAAAATGAATTAAAGTATGAATAGGAAAAATCAGTATGCTAGTATTTCTGATGGTTGATCTGGTTTACCGCCTCCTCTGTTTTAATATTCGAAGTATTTTTTTAGACTTATTTTTAATTTGTCCGTCATGGTTGATTTTTTCCATTAAGTAGTATATTTTATGGTAGTTTTTACCGCTTACAATATAATTGATACATCAAAAATGGGTTAGGGGCTTCCCTGGTGGCGCAGTGGTTGAGAGTCCGCCTGCCGATGCAGGGGACACGGGTTCGTGCCCCGGTCCGGGAAGATCCCACATGCCGTGGAGCGGCTGGGCCCGTGAGCCATGGCCGCTGAGCCTGTGCGTCCGGAGCCTGTGCTCCTCAGCGGGAGAGGCCACAACAGCGAGAGGCCCGAGTACCGCAAAAAAAAAAAAAAAAAAAAAAAATGGGTTAGCATTGATTTTATGCATAGCTTTTAATATGGCTTTGCAGTATCAATAGAAGATCTGTGTCTCATGCACTATCAGTGTCGTCATTTGGCCAGTGAAACGAGGTTTCCGGATTCCTGAGAGATTTGAAATGGCTAGATTACATAGAACTCCTCAAGTGGATACTTGCTAATGCCAATTTGGGAAATTTGTGATAGCACATAACATGTGGGAAAGTCCCATAATGGGCTGAGATCTCTCCGGTAGGATCATATCTAGGTGAAAATCCAGTTCAAAAATTACCTTGAGACCCTGGTATTGTACTCTGTGTTGTGGTTTCATGATAGTTGATATACAGAACCTGGGCTGGTGAATGATAAACATCTGAATGCCAATTCACTCTGACTCATCGGGAAACACCAGTCTTGCTAAGGCTTACTTATTTCCTCCCTGGTTTATTTCCTGCTATGTTTAACATAGTTAAATAATTTGGGTTGCAAACGGCCTAAAATGATGACCCTTTTGAGCCTTGTATTTAAAATGTACACTGAAAATATTTTGTTAGAACTAGAGCACTTGTCTCCCTGCTTCTATGTTTTTCAGAGCAAGGAATGTCATGCTTTAGTTGCTCTGCATCTGAATTTATTCCCAATTCCTCTTTTATAGTCTTTTCGGAGACAGTGTATGGTGAGTCATTAGTATTAATATTATTTCAGTTTCAGTGGGACTACATGTCCATACTTAGAAAAGGGTGTTGGTGGATTTCATTATTCATTCAGAATAAATTTCTACTCTAATATAAATGTTGCTCAGGATAGAGCTTTGAAATGGATCCTGATTCTTTAAATTCTTTCCTGTCTGTTTCAGGAAATAGTGAGATCCTGTTGATAGTAAAGTACAATGTGTCTAAAGTTCACTTCTAAACACTCTGCTCTTTGCGATGAAAGTCATCTGCATTCTTTTTATAATTCAGAGCTGCAAGAGATCTGTCTAATCTTGGAGATCTGATCCAGTATCATTTAGAAAAAAAAATATTCTTGATAATAATTCTACCCTTCAGATTAGTGAAAGCAGTCAAGCTTTACAGCTTCTGTCGTCTTAAAAAGATATCATGAGACAGGGGAATAAGGACTTGGATTATGGTTTAGGAGATTTAGTTATTTGGAAAAATAAAATGATTAGTACAGTTATTATTCAACTTTTTAATCAACGAAAGCAAATGGCATCCGTTTGTTATCATTCTTTCTACAGAAGACAAAGGCTCAGGTGCCCATGGTGCTGACTGCTGGTCCCAAGTGGCTCCTGGATGTGACTTGGCAAGGAGTGGAAGACAACAAAAACAACTGCATTGTGTACAGCAAAGGTAAGTGCAAGATCATTTCCCTCTGGCTTTGGATGTATTGAAACCTGAGTGTTGCAAAGTAGAACCAAATGAGCTGAAAGGGGAGTACAAAGTAAAATGGGGTCCTCTCTCTTCCTTTTTCCCTTATGAATCTCCCTAACCTGTAGTTTCAGCAAGCCTACTGGGTTTTTTTGTTTTTTGTTCTTTTCCTGTACAGCATAAAACAAAATGTGTTAGACCATTAATTACTTAGCGCCATACACATTCACCTAACCGTGGACTGGAGTGCCTTGACTAGTACCTTCCTCGCTGTTACTTTTATTCAGAGCGGGTTTGATGAAATCTCGGATTCCTCTCTTAGGCATCATCCTTCAAAAAGTGAATTCCTTTTGAAATTTGGCAGTCCGTGTCAGGGTGTCAAGGTGCGAGTTCTAGAAGGCGCTGCATTCCAGCCAGTTTCCTGAAATCACACACGATGAGGGGATAGCTGAAAAGGAAGCCATTGCAAAGACTGAGAATTCCTCCCCATGGTGATTTCTGAAGGGCAGGGGGCAAATGCTAGGGAGGAAGCGATGGCTTGCAGAGCATTGCCTTTGATTTGCTCAGTGTGGCATCAACCTAGACTGCGTCAAACAGCTACACCCCGGCTGCAGAGGAACCGCTGCTCCGGGACACACATCATGGGACCGACTCCCCCAAACTCAGGCCCCTCCACGTGTGTGGTGTGGTTTGCCGCACTTTTCTCCATATTCAAGTTCTGGGCCCAAGCTCTGTACTTTTACAGTGAAATCCCTAATCTCAGTCCTTCGTAAATATTGCAAAACTTTGTGTTTCTCATGTTTAATTTCTTTTCGCTTTCCTTTTTAACCAAATAGACCTACTGAGATCAAAGATGTATTTGCACATTGAACCTAGAAACCATAAAAGCATACAAGGGAACAAGCAAATAAGCACCCCTATCAATATATTAACATATAAAACACTAATCATAACATCAAAGACTCTTAAAAACTTGCTAGAAACAATTACAACTTGTTCCTATAATCATTACAATTTGTACACTTATAAGAGGATTGCCTTTAAACTACCATAAGCCTTTGAAAGTTGAAACACCAGAAAGAGGGAATTTGCAAGCTAAAAAGACAATCTGCACACCAGGATCTGATTATATTCCTTTTCCTTCTGTAACTGCTGGTCTCATACCCACTTATTTTCAAACACCAAATACCTGTGGTATGCTGGTGGGAGCTTTTAACTAGAAGGCAAGTAAGATTTTCCCAGGATATGTCACTATGTTCTATCAAAATGGGAAGCAATATTATAGTGAACCAGCTTACCAGTGTCCACATTCAGAACGCAAACACTGCAAAAGATGGCTTGGAGTGTAGGATCCATGACTCGGACTAAATTTTTGTTGTACAATATCTTATCTCTATGATGGCAATGTAATATGGAGGAACCAAGAGGATAGCTATTCTATCATAATCCAAATCCATTACATGTTTAAATCGGGCATTGTTTTAGAAGAGATGATTATTAGATTGTTACATGAGGAAAAACACTATAACCAAATTGTAATTCTGTGTTCCATGGAGTACGTTAGTTTGAACATGTTTACGTGTTTGCATTATGGTTAGATGTACCTTAAGCCTCTTGGCAATAAACGTTTTGGAGTAATTTGTAGAAGCTTATTAATTAACTCATAAAGCATGGATTGAGCCCAACTGTGTGCTAGCTTTGTACATGGATAATAACAGCCACCCTTTATTAAGCACCCCTGAATCCTCTCCTTGGTACTCCCATACCAAATTCTATGCACTTCTCTCATTGCTCTTTTAACCTCGTTTTATGATTATCATTTTATATTTCAAAAAAAGAGTAGTAAAAAGTTAGGTATTGTTGCCTGCCTTTCCAATCTACTCTATATTTACTGAGGGCAAGGATTATGTCTCAGTCATCTTTTCATCCTTGGACTGGCATGCTGCCTGCACAAAAAGAGCACAGAGTAAATAATGATTGGTTGACCAGATAAACAAATGATGAATGGCTGCTAGAAACTATAATAGGCACATCACATACTGTGATGATGACCAATATGAATTCCTAATATTCAGTAGCGTTTAACCTACAAAAGGTAACTCGATATTGTTCAACTTGCAAGAACAGATGGCATTGCAATTCAAATAACAAGGACTGCAGTAACTACTGTATATGCATAATTTCATTTAATCATCAGTTAATACCTCCTAGTAGGTAATTAACATCCTACCCAATTTTATAAAAAATGAAATTGAGGCATAGATAGATTAAGTAATTTGTCATGGTCACATAGCTACTAAGTGTTGTTTTTCTTTTTAATTGAGGTATAATGTTGATTTACAATGTTGTGTTCATTTCTGCTGTACAGCAAAGTGTTTCAACTACTAAGTGTTTAAAGTGGGATGCAAACACACATCTGTCTAATTAAGGGCCTGAGTTGTACATATTAGAATGCGTTCTCCCTGCATTAAGCTTTCAAGCAGCTAGATGAGATAAGTAGTGTGTTTCTTAATTTACACAACCTACATTGTGTGTGACTTAGAGCAGTAGTATGTTGTCCCTGGTCCAGGAGAGCTAACAGAGAAGCCAAATTTAAATCCAGGTTTTGATAATTCCAAATCCTATACTCTCTGTACTGTGTGACGCTACCTTTCCCCTTGACACTAGCACATGATGAATAAATTCTCTTAAACTACTCAAGCATTTCTGTGCAGAAATCACAGAGTATTATTATAATATGACACTTACCAAAGTACACTTCACATAACCCTAAGATTAAAGGAAAAGTCCCAGGACCAAATATTGCCTATCTTGGCCCCTCTTGAAAACTCACAAGGCCTTCTGGTATGAATGCTCTGAGAAGTCCTGTAGTAAAACAAAACAAAGTAACAACCTGTGTAACTCGTTTGACTATAAGATATGCATATATTTTTTTCTCCAACCGGTGGACATCCATTGGAGCATTGGAATTAGTTCTCTGGTGAACACACTTGGGAAAACTCTGCTGTAGACTCTACTCTGATCTCCTAGACGGGCTTCAGAGGCCTGGTGCTAATTCCTGGAATTCAGGTTGCCTTTGGAGGAAGGGAATCGTTCACTCAAAGTTCTGTGAATACCTCGATATTCTAGGATTATACTAGGGATTGTTCTCATCATGGAAAATAGGACCCCAGGAATCACTCCTACCAGGACCACATGAGCTCTGAAGCCTTCTGTCTTCACAGGCTATGGGTATGATCAGCCTTCTCAAAGCAAAAGAGTTTTGCAGTTGGAAGGGTTTGGTGATTTAGATTTAATAGGTACATATTGACTTGAACATCCGTAATGTGCGAGACATTTTCGTAATGTGTATGTTATTTATCGGTTGGGGCTGTTTTGTTTTCAAATGATAGAAATCCAAATGAAATTGGCTTATACAAAACATAATCAAAGTGTAAGTGTGTGTGTGTGTGTGTGTGTGTGTGTGTGTGTGTGTGTGTGAGCGTATTGGGGGTAGGGGAGTCCATCTGCTCATATAACTGAGAATCCAGGGATCTTCTAAACTTCAGGATCAGTTTACACTTTGTCCCCAGACGGTCTCTATCTTCTGCCTCTTCTTTCTTTGTGTGTTTCATCCTCAGAAATGTTCTTGTCAAGTGGTGGGAAACTCCAGACTTATTCTACAAGCACAGCAATCCCAGTGAAAAGAGAGCTTTTCTGAGTTTTACTTGGGGTACATCACATACCAATGCTTGAACCAATTAATCACTATGACTCTTCCTTACAAACTACAATCATCTGTAGACCTAACCCCACATAAACCACTGAGACAGAGGAGAAGTAGTTCCCCAAGTGAAACCAAAGTGCTACTTCCAGACAGAAAAGAATGGTTGCTTGATGGGCTAACATCCATGTACCCAGATGCAACACATTACTCCTAATGTCTAAAAAGCTCTCCCTGAAGATGAAAAGTAAATTCCAGATGCCAAAATTGCATTGCCTTATTTTGTTTTCTAGCTAAGAACCTAAACTACTTATGAATTCTATGCCAAAAATCACCTTTATTGGGCCTGGCTATCTGAAACTATATTAGTACCTATTTACAAATAGAATGTAAAATACATATATGTAGCATTTTTAAATTCCTTAACTGTGAAATTTTTTATAATATTTTCTTATGGCATGTAACTATTACCATTTAAGAAACATGCTTACTTTTTGAAGTATTTTTAAATGTGGGCTAGCGGTAAAATTAAATATAATTATAAAATTTTCATTTCCAGGGTGTCCATCAAATAATTATTATCAAATTACATCACTTAGTGCTATTTGACAGGCTGCCATCATCCTGTTTTATCAAAGTAAAAAAAAAAAAAAAAGTATAGTATTTAGCATTAATATTATAATCTGATGTACCTTTTTTTCCCTGCCTCAACTACCCCCTGTCATTCCAGAAAGTAATTAGCTCATCCAGACACTGATGGACCAGACTTGTTGGGTTGTCTGGTTTCTGCCATTATTCTCAGCAGACTCCAGATAATTCTAATTTACTTATCTCCAATGGAAAAATACTAAAAAGCACCATGCTGAAGTTAAAGGGAGGCTGCTGGAGGGGAAGATGAGCAGAGGCCTGCCCACTTACTCCTAAAATCCATGAATGCCTGTCGAGCATTGGAAATTAACTTCTTCTCTTTTCTCTATACCTCTGTATTTTTTTATAGCATTTGCACAGTATGGTGCCCTTTCTCATTTGTGAAAAGTAAATAAGTTACTTCGAGTTTCATGTTTTTGAACGAAATTAAACCTTTAGCATCTTGCATGTGAGTTTGTTCATTCGAAATTAAACCTTTAGCATCTTGCATGTGAGTTTGTTCATTCAGTTCACTGCAAATGAGGAAAAATTGAATTATTTGGGTTTTCGTGGAGTGTTATTTCAGAGCAGCCACATTCTCTAGGTATCTGGATGAAGAGAAGAAACATTGTCAATCAAAGGAGTGAAAAAGTATCAGCTAACCCTCAATCTCACCTTAACCATGGAAGATTTCTTTTTATATAAAAGCACAATATCATTGTAAAAAACCGTTGCTTAGATGGAACCTTGGGCAAACCACTTTTCCTCTTTAAATCCTGATTTTTTCAACTGTAACAATGAAATAGCAGTGGCCTTCTCACAGGATCTTTGTGAAGATGCACCCGTACGCATAACTGCATATGTTATTATAAATAGTATATTGCTGACGATCTTATACTCAGTCCAGTTTGCCCTTTTGGTTATATGTCAGGACATATTTAGAGGAAATGAACCCAGGCCTCCATGTTGGTATCAAGCAAGTGTGTGAGAAAACCTGGTCATCAGATACCAGATTTATAGCCAAGAATTCCATAAATCCCATTTGGTCCCTGTGAACCCACAGTATCTGCAGAGAACTGCATTATAGAATCAGAGGCCAGAAAAGCCTTTGCCTAAAGATATTTTTTCCCTTGGGCACATGATATTTTTAATGAAAGTCATATGTAAAAAGCTAGTATAAAGATAATAATGATGATAATATTAAAACTAGCAATAGCAGTTACCATTTATTAAGCACATATTCTATGCCAGGCATGGTTTTAAACACTTTACATACGTTTTCTGGTTTACCGCTACAAGAAAATTATGATGTAAGCAGAATTATTCCCACTTTACAGATGAGTAAACTCAGGTTTAGGTAAGTAAATAGTTCAAGGATATATAGCTCATACGTGATGAAATTGATATTCAATCTTAAGCGTGTTGACCTTGATTCCCAATTATGCAATTTAGCAGAGTTTTGATGATACCATTTACTAGGCCTAGATTGTAGGTTATTGGTCTTCTTCACAAATTTACGTACATATTTATCAATGAAACTTTTTTTTCCCTGCTCTGTGGTTTGGTTTTTAAGAAAAAATTTTCCAGAACTAAAACAGCAGTGACAGCAGTACCTTATGCTAATTTCCCTGTTGCTTCGAAGGCCACAGCAATTTAAAGTCATGTAGAAAACTAATCTCCAAATCATTCTGGGACCATCTTCAAAGTTCTGATTTTGCTTGTTTGGACAAATGTAATCATGCAATTAATTCAGTTAAGCCCTGACTGTGTACTACGTTCAAGGTCCTATACCGGTACTGTTGAAATAATGACTGTAATTCTAATATAACCTAACTTGGATGAGCAACTTTCTGCACACTGACTAAATTGATCAACTGTTTAAAACAAAGATCTTTCATTAGAAGGACCCTTGCAAAAGTCTGGACTATTTTCCACCTTAAAATAGAGGATCTGCTGCATGTTCCTAGAATGTTGAAACAGCCTTGTCTAACGTGGCAGTCAGTTTTCCCAACTAGCCTACAAGTTCATGGTTAACTTTACTTAAAGGACCTAATGCTATATAACTAAGAAAGTAATTTAAAAAGAAAAACTTGTGCTCATATTTAAGTGTTTATTTAACCATTCTGTAGTTCACAGAAAATGTATAACTGTTGTCTAGTTTTACAGTATTCTTCTTAAAAGAGGGTGGGTGCCTCGACCAAATATTTAGCAGCAGGAATTATAAAATCATAAGGCGATTAAGTTAGCTAGCCGCAGAATTCCAATATTGCTTTTTAAATGACTTCAGGATATAGGAGGTACTAAGGTTATTATCTGTTATCAGGAATACAGTGGAATTGTACAACTGGATAATAACCAAACAAACTGACACAATGTAAAATTACATTATCAGTGTGTTAAAACAAAATTGCGCCCTAAAGGAGTCCACATGCCAGCTCAGAGCTGCAGTGTAATTATGCTTAACTCTGATAATTAAAATACAGCAGAGATCAACAGAATCATTTTCATTAAGAAAATTATTAATGATGGTGGCATAACAGTAATTGATTGCAGGGCACCACAGGATAACGCGATGCCGAAAACCCAATATGTTTCATGAACATCTGAGGCTTTTTCTGGTTATGTTTCTAAGAATGAGAGATGTTTGGGGGGTGAGCAATTTATTATGCCTGTTCTAGGAATCAGTGATTGCTTTAAATGGCTGCTTTAGAAAACCATCGTTTTGATTCAAATTGTCATTTCTGAGGGGTTCTTAAGGTTGAGACAAGTGACCCCACCAGTGAATGTGTTATTTACAGTGGAGCTGTCTGTTGCAAATTGCAGAATGACAGCAACTTCAGCAAATATAGGGCCTTCTGCCATTTCCATTTTTTACTATGCATTTACTGTTTTTACAATTATGTTAGTGATTTACTGATGTTATTTCAGTCTGGGTCTGGTCATACTGAATAGTTTATGTCCTGAGTTATTATTAATGTATGCTATTTGATGTGGAAAAAAATACATTTGTTTTCGTATCAACATCAACTGTGAGTTTCCTTAATGAAATGTTGGTAAATAATCCTGCACGATAATACTATTAATTACTTCAGTGGATTAGATGAGCTCTCGTATGTTGGAGAAAAATATTCTAAACCATCCTGGAGCCATGCGTGAATGAAGCTTCTGTCTCTTAGGGGTAAAAATCCAGGTAGGATGTTGGCAAATGATAAGAACTAAGAATATATCAGTTTCATAAGTATAAAAATGAAAAATGAAGAGTGGGGTCTTCTGAGAGGTGACTCACTATCATTCAGGGATGTTAGCTTGTCATTCAAAGTGATGCTAATCTTGAAAGCTACCCCCAAAAGGATCTTTATCAGCTAAAATGAGGAACAGCTCTTTAGGGTGAATGTTTTCAGAGTAAGATATTGTGAATATTTCTTTAAAACAGTGTATTACATAGAAAAAAATTATTGTATTATAATTCCAACTGAAAAGTAGAGAATGAGGTTTCGTGCCTAGTATGATTATAATTGTATTTTAAAAGTATATGTACAGCAAAACACATGGGGAAGAAATATCAATACATTGAACTATGGAAGTATTTCTGTAAAGGTGGTAAGGTTTGGGAAAATCTTTCTGTATTCCTCCTTTATAGTTTTCTTCACTTTGATTATTGTCCTTATATAATTTAAGAAAAATATTTGCAAACGAAAATCACCCTTTGTCTTAACTACACTCCTGCTCTTCTTTTTATACAACCCAAACTAACAGAACAAAAATCTTTGCCTTACCCGTGAAGTCCCTCATCCATGGAATTTAAATTATATTCTAGTGATATATATTTTTCTTTAGTATCTCTGTAAATGTCCTGACACTTTGTATTTCATAAGATAATTTTCCAAATAAAATAAAAGTAACTGAGCACAGGCTCTGCACGTGATATGGCCCAGGTGTCATGAGGGATACAGAGGAATACGAAACACACCCCTGGCTTAAGGCGTTTGTTGAAAGAGCTTCATTGATGAAGGTTGCATAACGCTGAGTTCTGTCTTACATGGTCAAGGCAAAGTTGACAGAAGATGTGGACTTTTGGTTGGATATTAAAAGTTGAATATAAATTTGCGAAATGGGGGAAGGCATTTGAGGAGGTTGAAGTGTGTGCCTAAAAGTTTACAGGCCGCGTTACATGCCGTGTTTTCATGAGAGTGTCAGGGCACGCTTTAGAACAGAGAATTTACAAATAAGACTAGGGAGGGGCAAGCCTGCAAACGTTTCTGAGGGCCATGTTGTGGGTTCGGTTGAGTGCTCAGTCTAAAGACCTCATCAAGGGGGTAATGGAGAGCTACTGAAAGTTCTGAGGCACACATATTCACATTGGGATTTTACTAAGATTATTGATTATTGTGTCAAAGGTAAAGCTCAGGTCCATCCACTAATAAAAACAAGACTTTATCTGTCAAGAAATAATGTTGGTACCTACGTCTTTCTAGAAGATAATATAAATCTTCCTCTTTTCTCCACTCATTACCTGACTCCAACAATTTTTTCAACACCAAATGTACCTCCAGTGCCCTTATGTCTTCACCATCATTGCCCCGCCCACCAACCTCCCGTCCTTACTTTCAGAGGACCTGACTTGGATTCCATGGGTCCATCCTTCTAATTACTCTCTTGTACCCTCTCACTTTTCTCTCCTTCTCTGGCCTTTAGTGGCCTGAATACCCTCATTCTAATCAATCCAACTTTCCACTTTCCCCTGGCTTTATCCAAGCAGCAGAAGCTAGGGGAAGTAATACTTATAAAGTGCTTAGAATGGCGTCTGATCCACAGTGAGTGCTATATAAATGTGTGGTCAAAATACAACAATGAGGCCATCACCACCACTCACAACAACAAAATTACAACAGAAACCAATGCTGACCAGTTTATATTACATTTGACCGTGAGGTGAATGGGATCCCTCAGTGTAAGTAGCCTGGCGATACAGATCTTTTTTCCGAATCCGTCTTCAAAGTGACTATGGCAGACTTCTGTCTCCCCAAATATATACCATCCCCTGTTAGATAATGACCTTGCTTCTTGTTTTCCAGAGAAAATGGAAAAGTAGAAGCACATACAACCCTCCAACAAGTGGTTTCCTTTTGCCATTAGCCTGGTTACAAGGATCAGTATGGCCCGTGAGACCAAATCTGACCCACCACCTGTTTTTGTAAATAAAGTTTTATTGGAATATAGCTACCATGATTTGTTTGTATCATTTGTTTGTGGCTGCTTTCACACCACAACATCAGAGTTGAGTAGTTGTGGCAGAGACCCCCTAGCCTGCAAAGCCTGAAGTGTGGGTTATTTGCTATGACTCTCTAACTATTCTGTTCCAGTGTCACAGGCCCTTGCTTTTGTTTGAAAATACAAAGAATGCCTCTGCCTCAGGGCCTTTGCACTGTGCCCTGCTCTGCCCCCACATGGGCCCCTCTCTTGCTTCATTCAAAACTATCTCCAAATGTTGCCATCCCAGAGGGTCTGCCTAACTACTCTGCCTCTGTTTCTCTCCTTGTTCTCCTCCGTATTAGTCACTTCAGCCTGCTATAACAAAACACCAGAGGCTGGTAGCTTAACACCAGACTTCTTTCTCACAGTTCTGGAAGGTGGAAAGTTCAAGATCAAGGTGCAGGCAGATTTGGTATCTAGTGAGGACCCATATTCCTGGTTTACAGATGTCCACCTTCTTGCTGTATCTTCATATGGTGGGGTGTGTGTGTGTGTGTGTGTGTGTGTATAAGGACATTAATCCCATCATGAGGTCTTCACCCTTATGACCTAATTACCTCCCAAAGACTTCACCTCTTATACCATCACATTGGTTGTTAGGGCTTCTACATATAAATTTAGAGTTGGGGACACAAGCATTCAGTCTATAACATCTCTCTCATTTATCTTCATATCTGGCATTTTAGCATTTATTTTAAAAATTTAGTGTCATCCTCCCACCCCTAGAATGAGAGTTCTTTAAGGACAGGAATTCTGTCTGACTTTTGAAGCCATCTATGACACATAGTAGGTGCTCATTAAATATTTATGAAAGAATTAATCGATAAATGAATGGGTTATAGCTTTTTCTTTACTGTGAAAAGCAATATAAAGTATGGATTTAATAATGTTCCCATGATTAGGAAATCTGACTTGGTTGAACTTTCTGAGATGTCCTCAAACTTTATACCTTACCTTCACTATTGAATTTTAACTCTCATGTTTATAATTTACAAGGGGTCTTTCTTGTTCCCTGACTGTTCCTTTTTTTTCAACGTCTTGCTCTTTTTAATATGGATGTTTTTCCTTTATCCCTGAAGTAGGATGTGGAGAATGATTCGGAAGCTGTGTGTCCCATTCATTGTTTCTTACTTTCTCCTGCCTGTTTTTGTCCCTGTATTTAGTGTTGAAGCTTTCCTCAAGTGGCTGAGATCCATGAATACCTACTTCATCGTTTAAGAGTGGGGCACTAAGGGGTGAATGCAAGAGCAGCCTGAGAAGGCAGAGCTTGTCAACTGGTAGCTTTTGTGTGGGGTCATAGGATGACAACCTAGCCATGGTAATGAGGTCTCCAAACGACAGTGTATGTAATTTTTTGTCTTAGCACGGTTAGCTTCTCCAGAGAACGCCAGTCTCATTTCTGAGATGGACGAGCCTGTAACCAGCAATCTGAGGACTCTGTGGGCAAACTGGACCAGGTGGTACATTGGGAAAGTCCTATCTCATTGCTGAGAATGTAGATGTTCCTTTAATCTTCTAATGCAGGTGAAACTTTAGTGCTACCTTTGGCTGAGCCTGTGTTTCTGGATCTAAAGCCTCTATTCCATTTCTTCAAAGACTAAGCCTCCAGAGTGGGAAAGGAATGTCACTTAGCTCTGCAGGGAATAGCTGAGCAAGTAGAGCTAACAGCTTCTTACTTAGAAGGCCAGTCCTGCAAGTTTTAGCTCCACTGCTTACCCTACCTTTCAAGGTACCAGGTGCCTTTACTCTCTGATCTTTTCCAGGATTCTGCAGAATGAATCTGCTTGCTACTTGTTGGCCAGCTGCTCAAGTACTTGGATTTCGGCTTTCTGTGCTCTGCTGTGTCATCTATCACTCCATCAGTTTTCTAGCTTCCAAGATGTTGTTGACTTCTGTTGCCTACTCTGCCCCATCTCTTTGCCCTTATCATCGTTTTTTTCTTCTCTACCGTCACGTTACTGAAAGGGAGTAGAAATAAATGTATGCAATCAATTCATCATATTTAACAGGAAGCCCTCTCTGCTTCTTTTCTTAGGTAAGCTTCTGCAAAGTTTTTGCATGCATTCCTTTAACTTCCTGAATTCCAGCATCTTCTCTTTTGCTGTTTCTGCCTTCATGATTCCATTGAAGTGACTCTGTCACAGGTCTCCTTGTTGACAGCTTTTTATTCCACGAGGCTTGATCTGATTTATCCCTTTCCACACCCAGTGCCAGGTTTCTCCATCACTGTCCAGCCACTAAACATCATTCTCTAGTCTTGTTTCTTCTCATTTCTATGTTTCCCGTAGCTTATCCCATCTGGAATTTTTTTTAAATTATCCTACTACTTATAGTTTCATTTCTCACTCATCCTCCACAGATACCCTGTACTCAAACTATACTCAGTTATTTAAAATTCCTCAGCTATTCTTTACTTGCTCATATCTGTCTTTATACATCATGGTTCTTCTGCTTAATAACCTTCTAGACATCTTTATCTTGGCAACAGGTATCATTCAAGACTTAGCATGTATAAGTGCCTCTGAAAAGCCTTCTGTGCCCCATCCCAGGGAGGGAGCTCCACCCCAGCCTGTGCATTGTCCCAAGTTGGACGTGAACACCTCAGATGCAATGACACCATTTCTCACTTCTCCTCCGCGGACAATACATAGAATATACTCACTGAATTTTGAATTATTTTTAATGGGTATTAGGATGCATCATTCAACATAGTAAACTCTAGTGGGACTTGCTTTAGTTTCAAAAATCACTAGTATGAACATCATTTGAAAATCCAGTACTCAAAATACTCTTCTCTCCACATCTAGAAAAGTATTCCATGTCTTAGCAAGATTTTTTAATGCTGGAGAATCTAATACAAGAGGATTTCTTTGGAATATCCTATGTAAACACAGCATACATTGTGCTACATCAGTTAGAATGAAGGTGTGTAAAAGAATTTAGAAAAATTAGAATCTATATACATGCCAAAGATGTTGTCAAACCTTAGGGTTTTATTTGACATCTTTTTACAGCAGCCATGCCAGGACATTGGCTCACCATTACTGCGCAGTTCTTTGTGGATCCACCTGACTTTCTCCCATCAAGCAGTGACTGTGTCTGTTCTTTTTTTTTTTTTTTTTTTGCGGTATGTGGGCCTCTCACTGCTGTAGCCTCTCCCGTTGCGGAGCACAGGCTCTGGACACGCAGGCTCAGCGGCCATGGCTCACGGGCCCAGCCGCTCCGCAGCACGTGGGATCTTCCCGGACCACCGGGGCACGAACCCGCGGCCCCTGCATCGGCAGGCGGACTCTCAACCACTGCGCCACCAGGGAAGCCCTGTGTCTGCTGTTCTTGCTCTTCACTGGGGAGAAGTCAGCCAGACCTCAAGTCTTTGCTCTGAGACGTGAAATTGGAGGCTTTTCATTTTCCCTTGGTGTTTAAGTCAACCCCATTTTTGAAGGCTATTTTTAAACTAAAAGGTCACCTTATATGCCATGACATACAGTAGTACTTCAGAAAAGTTATATTCTCATTAGTCCCTCTTAAGTATGTGAAGACTGTCAGACAACAGTGGGGTCAACCAAGACAGTATATCGTGGTGTTTCAAGCAAGAATATCCCAGCCAAAAGAATGGATCCAAAATACACCATTTAAGTATGAACAGTTAAGCTTTTTCTATCTATCTAGTTATGTAGTTCTATCTACCGCCCATTGAAATTCAATAAGAATAAATGACTTTAAGCCAGTTTTTCCTTCATAAATCTAGTATTTATCATCACTGTCTGGTCTCTGTTGTCAGTAAAGATTTTCAAGAATGATGGCTCTCCAGTTCAGTACCCTTTACTTTGTGCACTCTTTCAAGAAATGTTAAGTCTCAGAGGCTTATTATGAAAACTTAACATTTTCAGAATACTTATCAAATACTTCTACGAAGCAACTTAAGTTTTCATAGTTAACTTGATACAATACGTAACATATGATAGTCCTGTGCCCCTCCCCCCAAAAGATACAAACTTTATCAATTAACCAGTAAATAATAATTTGGAGTCTCTCAATATCAGAACTAGTTTGGTAATATAAAATCTTAAATATCGTAAGTATAATCTCTGCTGTCTTTCTGTGCTTTGAGTGTAGGTTTCTAGATTAGAGTGAGTGTAGGAAGCCAGAAACTAAAATAAAATGAAAAGGCCTATTTAGGACATTTAAGCCAAACAATAGTTTAGTTTAGAAGTTTCACTTCATAGTTTTGCATTTTGACTAGAGATACAGATGAGAAAGATAGCTTTCTATCAGTGAAATGAAGTGAGGAGAAAATGTGTATAAGAAAATGGGCATGTTACTTTTCATCTTATCCCTGGCTTTACATACACCATGGTAGTTAACTATCTCCAAGGAAATTAAGATAATCATCTTGACACACATGTAAAAATGAAGGGAGATTATAAAAAGCAGGCCATTACATGAAATTTGGGATTCTTCAGTTCACTGAAATATTAGTCAGGTACCCACTATATGCCAGGTAGGGAATCTGTGAACTTTTTGTTATATATTCAAGTTATGTTTTACGTTGGTATGACACTGGGATATCATTTGTCCATATCTAAGTTTGCCCTTTTTTAAAAGCTTGGCTAATGTCGTGCTCCTTAAAAGTGGTCTGCCAACCAGCAGTACTGCATGGGCTTGTTAGAAACGCTAAAGCTTAGGCCCCATTCAGACCTACGGAATCCAAATCTGCATTTTAACTAGATCCCAGGTCATCTGTGTGCACGCTTAAGTTTCAGAAGCCAAGGTCTAGTGATTACTGATGTGTCTTTAACTGAAGAGTACCAGGACGGATGGAAACAGTTAACCTTGCAAATATACTAGTGTAGTAACTCTCAGAGACTTGTGAATTCATTTGCAAATAAACACCATTGTAGAGCATGAGAATATCATAAAGGGAAAATAAGAACATTGAAAAGTTCTTCCTGTTTTGTCTTTAAATACACAACAGCTTGAGTGCTATCTTTTTTGGCACTCCCCCTCATTCCCACAAATGGAATTATAGAAAAGAAAAGAAAATGCTGCTGTACCCTGTTTAATGGGAACATTTATTGCTGTTTTTCCTTTTCTCTCCAACACCTCTTAATTTATATTAGGCATTAAATTGTAATGTTGTTTCTTTTCATGGTGAAATTGTCCCGCGTGTATGCCTTTAAATCAATTCATTGTTATTTTGCAAAACAAAATGCTAAATAAGTACTTAGGGGAAACACAGGCCCCCCTGACCCCTGGAACTCTCTGGAGGCTCGCCTCTGTCATCCTTCCTGCACAGCAAAAGGGAAAAAAAAAGAGAAGGAAGAAAACAAATTTGCTGAGCCACACATTTCAAGTTGTCGACAACCCCATCCACGAGAAAACAGAAGAAAATATATATGCTCTCTGTCCTGTCAAAAGGCTTTTGCCTTATCTTGAGAGACTGTCAGGGCAGGAACATCAGTGAATGGGCAGGAGTCTATTAAATTAATAAGCTGCTGGATGGTGTCTGGAGAGTTATGATGCTCCATAAATCCAGTTTGATCATGGAGGACAAGGTTTAAATCTGCAGACTTCTAATACACAGCCAGTTCTTGGATTGGATTTGAAGTTTTGTGCCAGAGACACAGAGATAGTCCTGCAGCATGTGAATTAAGTTTTATCTTTTTTTTTCTATCCTTCCATTTTTTTTTTCCTTATACTACTTAGAAAATGAAAGCACCTTAGGGATCCTAGCAAATGTTACGGCTGGAAATGAAAGAACTGTTGTCAAGGTGAAACCGTGACCTAGAAGCCTAAAATCAAACCTTGGTCATTCTATTCAAGAAGCCCCATCAGACCGGAGTGTAAAAGGTCTGTGTGGAAGGAAAGATGCCTGAACTTATCTATAACCTATTTTATAGTGATGCCTGTCAGACTCTCCTCGTCTGTATTTATGACGGAAAGAAAACTAATGGTGTCAGATCTGCACTATAGTAATAAAAAAAATCAGGAAGTATTTTCTTCACCCCATTAAATAAAGTCTTCTGATATAGCCTTTACTGTGATATAGGTTTATTTGAGTTTTCAGCTTCCAACCATTTTAAGCCAAAGAACTGTGTTTTTTTTTTTTAATGTGTTAATCATTTCCTTGCTTTTCTTTATTGTTTTTTTTTTTAACATCTTTATTGGAGTATAATTGCTTTACAATGGTATGTTAGCTTCAGCTTCACAACAAAATGAATCAGTTATATACATACATATATTCCCATATCTCTTCCCGCTTGCGTCTCACTCCCTCCCACCCTCCCTATCCCACCCCTCCAGGCGGTCACAAAGCACCGAGCTGATCTCCCTGTGCTATGCGGCTGCTTCCCACTAGCTATTTACCTTACGTTTGGTAGTGTATATATGTCCATGCCTCTTTATCGCTTTGTCACCGTTTACCCTTCCCCCTCCCCATAACCTCAAGTCCATTCTCTAGTAAGTCTGTGTCTTTATTCCTGTTTCACCCCTAGGTTTTTCATGACATTTTTTTTTTAAATTCCATATATATGTGTTAGCATACGGTATTTGTCTCTCTCTTTCTGACTTACTTCACTCTGTATGACAGACTCTAGGTCTATCCACCTCATTACAAATAGCTCAATTTCGTCTCTTTTTATGGCTGAGTAATATTCCATTGTATATATGTGCCACATCTTCTTTATCCATTCATCCGATGATGGACACTTAGGTTGTTTCCATCTCCAAGAACTGTGTTTTATTATTCAAATAATTTCCCAAATAAACTATTAACTTTAGGTCAAAAACAACTTATTTACATGGTACTGATAAAGAAAATCCCTGGAATAAAAAATGGAATTTGTTCAAAATCATAAAATTCTCCCTATTGAGTAGGTATATTACACTGTTTGTAATATTCAAACCGCTAGTAAATTGTTAATTACATGTTTATTTCATCAACTTACAGTTATTGTATAAATTTAGATTTTTTTCATACCTTGGAACAGATTTATGTTAGAAAAATCTAGAATGATGGACAATGCTTTGTTATAACCAGTGCAACATGCCCATTTCAACATATTTAAGTCACCGTTAGAATACTTTCTCATAGAATCATCCAATTAACACAACTCTCTACTATAACAACATGTTAAATCATTACAGGGTCAGGGAGTGTCTGCAAGAGAAGGGAGTCCACCTCCACTCAGCACTCTCTGCATACAAAGCCCTGTCCTGAATACTGAATCATTAAACACTGACAAATCAACAACGGAAGTAACAGGGTTATCCTCCATTTTTTAATGGTTCCCAGAGATTAAATAACTTGCCCAAGTCACAAAGCAAACAGATTAACACAGCTCAAGTTGAACGTATCTCTGCTTTTCATTCATTCATTCATTTGGCAACTTTTTATTGAGGGCCTACTATGTGCCAGGCAATTTTCTAGGCACTGGAGTAAAGAAAACACATAATATTCCTTGCACTGGTGAGCTGACATTTTTGGTTAGGGGGCCAAAAGTCACCACTTAACTGATTCACAGGTCTAGGTTGTTCACACACACACACACACACACACACACACACACACACACACACACACACACACACACACACACATACACACACCCCTACCTCCATTACATAGAACCAACCAGGAGGAGTGACACAAGAGTGCATGGATGAACCCCTCTTGGTTTCTGAAAGTATTTGCTCTGGGGTTTCTTTATTGACCTCTGAAAATTACTGACTTTTTCCATGAAAAAATTGTGGAATTTTTTTTTCCGTATAACTTACTAGTACACTTCTGAGCATTAATGTCCTGTCCTGTCCTGTAATACCAATATACTGCCCGTTAGTAGTCAGAGATTAAATAGATGCTTTGCTAATTACCTCATCCAGTTCAGTTGTAAATAAATCTCCTCTGTGTCACTCTTTCCTCCTACGACCACAGTATTATGTCCCTATCCAGGAAATGCTGAAAAGAACAGATGAGTCCCACACTGTGCCCTGCAGGTCAGAAAATTCTGGCTTGTGGGACAGATAGGAGGGGTAAGTCTGCAAGGCCACGACTCTTAATGGGAACTCCCTGCTTCTGGTTTTTCAAGTTCAATCCTAGAAACTGTGTCAATAGAAGAATCTCAGCTGCTCTCAGAAGCAGGAAGGAGACCATTATGACGTTTGCTTCCATTGAGATGCTAGCAGGACTTGAGAAAAGCATATTGAAAAGTTTTTGAAGTTTTTTTTTATCTAGTTAACAGTCCATAAATCACATCTCCCTTAAAACTTACTTGTATTTTGATTCCAGCTCTAAGTCCTAGGAACAGAGAGTTTGGAATCAATACCTGACTCATAAGAAGCACTCAAGAAAATATTTGTTGTATAAATAAGTGAATATTTGGATTCTCTTTTCTCCCTTCCTTTTTGCCCTACTTTCTTATGTCTAAAGTAGAAAAAAATAGATTGGGTTGGGAAGCAATAAAATAGATAACAATTTATATTTAAAGGGTGAGATTCACTGATCCCTTTCTTCCTGTTAATGCCTTTCTATCCTTATGAGATTTTGCATTATAGTAGCATCTTTGTTTTGCATCCTACCAAGGTGTTAGTCACGTCAAACACACAGAACTACATGGGAAGCATACCTGGTTCCACATCTAGCCTGATGTACAGAGGTAAAACATTTGAAGTTAAGAGGCAAAAAAGAGAAACTAAAATTTGTTGAACACTTACTTTATAACAAACCTTGTATACATTGTGCACTACTCCGCAAGGGTTGCTATAATCATTACAGATGAAGAAACTGAGACTATATTTTGGTCAAGGTTATTACTGCTATCGGACAGTTAGAGTCAGAATTTGGACCTTGGGTTTGTCCACAGAACAATTGCCTGCAAATAAAACGGTGTTCATTCCTATCCGTGCATTTATTTTTAAGTCGTGTTAAAATGTGACATACCTGCCAAATTAATGAAATGACTCAGCCCACACTGGCTTGAATCTAAACAAAAACGAATTTATTTTGAGAAACACTGAAAGGTAGGAGATAAATTACTGTATAAATACAAATATAAATAAAGCATTTTCAGAAGAAAAATCTAGTTTCCTTAATCTGTTTTTTAAAGTTACTTTTGGCTTACAGTGAAATGTATAAATATTAAGTGTACAATCAAGATATAGAATATATCCATCACCCCAGAAGATCTGCCATGTTACAAAAGACAACCACTGTTGATTTCTATTAGCAGAGTTGTTTTCTTTATTTTTAAATTTCATATGAATGGAGTTATCAAATGAATGGAATCATACACTTCATGCCTTCTGTGCCCAGCATAATGTTTTAGAGACTCATTCATGCCATTTGGGGTATCAGTAGTTTGTTCTTTTTATTACTGACTAGTATTCCATTGAATAATAGCTATTAGAGGTTTTCAGACTCTCTTAATAAAAACTGTTTTCCTCCTTTGAGGATCCATTGCTGCAGAGGTGAAGAGAATAACCCAAATATCCATCAGCAGGAAAATAGTTGAACAAATGATGGTAATGGAATCATACACGTCTGCAGCAATGGATTCCTCAAAAGAGGGACACAATTTTTATTGAGAGAGTCTGGAAACCTCTCAATAGTGGTGATGACCTCCAATCAGGGCACATTTAAACTAAAAGAGGTCTATCAGAAAAAGAATGGAATGAATGAGTCAGGATCCTTTGTTTTTGTTTTTCAGTGACCTTAAAGTTTTATTGACCCCAGTCAGTCTTTAGGAATCAAAACAAATGACATCACTAGATCTTCCTATACTCCCAATTGTATCAGTCATCTTCTTAACCGCCTAACCAAAGTAATTCAAAGATGAATGAAATTTAAAGATTTTCCAGTGGTCTTGGTGTGTGAATATACATGGGCTTCTTCACTTTTTCGGGTCTTTATTTCTCTTTGTCTTATTAATTGCCTTTCGCAAAGCAACCGAGCTATCTTAAAAGCACTTTGAAATCCCTGGATGAAAACAGCCAAAGCCATAGAAAATATCAGCATTATTATATCAGTTAATAGGCAATTGAAGCTATGGAAGGAATAACCAGAAACACAAATGAATGGCCAAGTGGAAAAACAATTCCTTAAGGAGAAATAATGGGTAATAGTAACCATGGTTCTGAGAACAGGAATAAAACACGTATCAGGAGGAGATGGATCTTAAAGGAAAGTGACACACTTCGACTTAGTTAGAGGACTGTGAAAATGGACACTACCAGACAATATCCGATAGCTTTGGTGCTCTATGTGAATTAGCCAAAGCATTACGAATAATCATAGAAATACCTTGATCTGTGTTTTTTTGACGAATATGCACCATTGCTGGAGAAATACGTTTTTGAGAAACTTCTCAGAACATAAACTGCTCAGATGTTTTTAAAAAAAGAGCAAATAAAAAATAAGATCCTGAGAAACAAGAAATCATACAGTTAATGGCAATTGGCCACTGTGCCCTAACCTTCAACTCTGAAAGTATGATGAACTAATGTGGTTGATCCGTTAGTTGAAACAAATGTTCAAAAATGTTGGAACGGAAGCGTATGAGACATGAGGGAGTGAATTGGTTCTCTGGCCAGCCAAAAAGTCCACTGATATTAGAGGATGGGCAATTCATTTAAAAATACAAGAATAAATAAATGATTTTACTATAAAAGTGAAAGAGATGGCATAAGACAAACATAATCACTACTAGCTATTTATAACAAAGTTTCTTTTTTTTTCCTTAGAAAGGGCTATATAGACATGTATGGAAATAAATCACAAAACATCTTTAAAACTCTAATTAAAGAATAAAATAACTTAAATACAAAATTTGGATTCCAACCTTTGCAGAAATACATTCCTATAGAATTATATTTTTCATTCAGATAAACTATTTAAATATTCTGAGGATAAAGATAGTAATTTCTTCAATCGTTTACATGAGTTTAAAATTAAAGTATAATATAGGAATTGACCAAACTTCCAGGTTCTTTAAAAAAAAAAAAAAAGATTAAGGATAGATAAAAGCTTTTTACACATTAAAGTTTTTTTCTTAAAGTTCTTCATGATAAGAGTTAAATAACTGCTAGCACATATTCAGAAACATAACTGCCTTGGAATGGAAAAAATGTCTTTTGTTTTGTCCTGATACTAACAAAGAGTTTGGAAAAGAAAGATAAACTCTTTCCTGAACTCTTTAGGTTGCTTTTCATATTAACTTATCTTACGAATAATCAGCTAATCTTTGAAAACTTCCTTGAATAAAAAAAGCCCTGGAAACTCTTAATCAAGTATCTTTGCTAATTAAACTTAGCAGTCATCTTGGGATTAGAGAGCTGAGGCTCTACTCTTTCGGGTATGCCTTTTACTCGTTTCTCATTTGTTGGATCCCTAGTAACATCTAGCTTTGCCTCTAGTATGTCCACAGGGAAAACCTTTCTGGAACCCCAGCCAAAATCCACTTCGGCTGCATTTCCATTTTAAGTACTGGAGCTTACAGCCTTGCAATGAACGTCCAGAATAGGCAACACTTCCTCTTTCTGTACTAAAAAAAAACTGCAGACAATAGTTTATAATAGTGATGGAGAAGAATGAACCCCCGCTCCCACCAATGAATTCGAACAAGATGCTAAGAGCAAAATTAAGTATTGCACGTGTGTTAGACAATGACTCTTGAAGAAAGAAAGAATGTCTAAGCTTACATATACATACATATATACGTATACAAATGTGAATATATACATATGTGCAGACAAACATGCCCTTCTTTAATAACCACAGCTAAATTTGTTAATTGTGAAAATGGAACTTCTGGTATCACCATGCCCCCTAGCTCCACGTTACAGTACTGTTTTAGTTTTGAATAATCGGATGGTTATCGTGTGTCTCCTTAAAGCTTTTAGGATCTCTTAATAACACTATATAGCATTTCAGATCAAACATAGGATCATAGAATGCATCATACTGTGGACATAAAATAAATCCTAATTAACACAGAAGGTAAAACAGTGCCTTAAATCAGCCAGTCCATCTTCCTCTTTGGCTACACCAGCAAATGGGCTGGGTACTGTAAACAAAAGATTGGGAGGGAAGATGGCATTATGCTCTGAATTGCCAAAATTTGAAAGCAGAGAAATGCCTGAAATATCAAAAACCGTGAAGCTGGCAATATAGTAATATCTATAATTCTGATGAAAAATGTTTTGGTCTAAATTTTGTAAACCTGTGGGAGTTGTGTAATAAACAAGCTTTGAAAACCCACTTAGGTGAACAAATTAAGAGGAGGATTGCCTCTTGGCAACCCAGATTAGAAATAAAAATTGTGGAAGAGGACAAGAAACGGAAATATAAGGGCATAGTTTATAGTTAATAACAGTTTTGAGGTTCGCAGGGGTGTGGAATCATTTTTTTAGTTGTGTTCTATTGACGAGACGAATTCTGAAGAGACTAACATATTCATTGGGCTTTTAAAATTTCTGTGACTATATGTCCGCATAAAATCCCTTGCCCTAGGGACTCATGTCTTTCTCATATGTATTCAGGGGAATATAACGTTCTTGGTAGAGGAAGAAATCTGTAAAATTCACCTGCCCAAAATAAGGGAATTATATTTTCAATTGTTAGACCGCAGACCTCTGGAAGACTTTTCAGCTTCGAGTGGTCTGTTGGCAGCGCGGTTTCAATAGAGGCCCCAGGGAAGTGCCAAGGCCAGCTTCACTTTCCCCCCCTTTTCTCTTTTAATCCCTGTGGGGCTCTGTGAATTTTTTTTCATAGCTGGACTAAACTTATGTCAACGGGAGACTTGCACCATAAAGACTGAACTGTTAAAGAAAGCTACAAGGAACAGCTGTGAGGCAAGGTTTCAAGCTTTGTCATCACGCTCGAAGAATTTTCTGTTTAATGTACTGTAATGCGGTATTCAATGGGGACACGTTTAATTGAGTTTTACACAACCCAGTTGGGAGTAGAGCTGCAAGGTAGGTGATGTCTAGGTTTTTAATCTTTCACTCCGGAGAGGCTTGTTGACGGAGAGGTTCTTTCTCTTTGCAAGAAAAAAAAAGGAAGCATGAGAAATGATACATCCGTGGATAAAACCAATTGGCAACCCCCAAAGGAATGAGGGCGATAAGGCGAATCCAGCACTTGTAAGAAATAAAAGAATCCAACTGTTCATTTAAATGAGAAACAACACCCGCATGAAGGAGGACGCAGGGAGGCTGGGGGCAGGCATGGGGAGGAACCCAGGCTGACAAATAGAAGCAGTGATGCAGGAGGAAGGAATTCCAGCAAACAAACAGCAGCTTGTTAGGGGGATTACCAAGGAGATACTTGCTGGTGTGTATTTTTAAGGAACATAAGAGGGAGAAGGGGGCATTTTTACGTTGGGAACAATGAATAACTGGCAGAAATGAGCGCAGAGGGAGCCGCTATCACACAAACAGCGCTTAAAATAAATCATCATTTCTTCCTAAAGTCCTAACCTAACCCCTGCATCAACCTGAGTAAAAATAGCACCAGACCCTGTCAAAAAGACAAAATAATACCTTATACATCAGCTTCAAGGTATTAAACTTTCTTAGCTCAGACAGCCCCTTTTCCTCATGCTTTAGCAGCTAAGCAGGCAAAAGCAGCACGAAGCAGCTGCTGCATTCACAGATCGCATTTCTATTTTGTCTCCGTGACACTAGGCCTAATACGTAGCTCCGTAGTTGGCCTGGGCAGAACCTTTCAAAAAACTTGCTTTAAATATTTATTACCAATTTTCTGGTCCCCCGCAGAGGAGGAGAACTAGATAAAGGATTATCTGCTAATATAATGAAAGGAATGTTAGTACTCTTCCACTTATTTTTTCTGCTGAATCTTTTTGGGCAGTCCATTTTGATGCTGTCCCTAACAGTGATGGCTGGTTTCTAATGTGCCTGTGAGCCCATCCCAGTAGAAAAGAGTGTGCATGATGACACAGATTCCTATGAATCCCTGCACTCCACCTGCAATAAGAGACAACACTTTAAGAATGTTCTGCTCTCTTTCATCAGTGTTTGTGGCATGCAGATAGCTAATGCATTGTTGCCTGTCAAGATCCTTGCTAATTTAGGGCTGCTGACATGGTGCCTGGTAGTCTACTCTTTGGTATATTATTGCCATGAGAAGCCCTGCTTTTTCATCTTTTAAAATTAATTTGCTTTATTCCACACATATCTCTAGTACTAGGCACTGGGAATAATGTGGAGAACCATTTCAGCACTGTCCTTGTCCTCATGGAGTTTACAGTCTAGTGGGGGAAAATATAACAATCAGGCCAATAAATAGAACGTTTTGAAATGATTGTTATTGGGATGTTGATAGTAAAACTATGAAAATAATTTTTGTTTCATTCATAGAATTGATCTAAGTGACCACTTGGGTCATCCTATAGGGATCACTTTCCTTGTTACACAAATTCATGCAACAGGTATTTGTTACGTACCTACTATGTGTCAGGCATCGTTCTAGGTGCTAGATATAGAACAGTGACCAAACCATGAAAATTTCTGTTCTCATAGGTCTTAAAGTCCAGCATATTCTCATTTAATTTTTTTTGCAACATTATAAAATGACCATTATTATGATGATTTCACCTAACATTGATAAAGCATCCTGAACTTTACAGAGCACTTTTGCTTTCATTATCTAATCCAATGTGGGCATCAATCATGTGAGGTACATACTAGTTTATTTTACACAAGAGAAATCTGAGGAACAGAAGGGTAAAGTAATTTTGCCAAGTGTCACAAAGAATTAAAATCGAATGTGTGGCTGTAATATAAGCCGCCTCATTTTTTTTCCCTTTTTTTTCTTGTTTTTATTGAGGTATAGTTGATGTACAGTATTATATAAGTTTCAGGTGTACAACATAATGATTCACAGTTTTCAAATATTACATTCCATTTATAGTTACTATAAAATATTGACTCTATTCCCTGTGCTGCACTATATATCCTTGTAGCTTATTTATTTTATACATAGTAGCTTGTACCTCTTAGTCGCCTACCCCTATTTTGCCCCTCCCCCACTTCCGTCTTCCCACTGGCAACCACTGGTTTGTTCTCTATATAAACCTCCTAATTTAATCCAATATAATTTTTACTTTACTATATGCTTTGTTACTGTGATTTTGTTTTTCATTTTTTCAAAAGTCTAGAACAGTGTTTTGATTTTTTGGAAGGTGAATGTAATTATCAGAATTCAGAGCTCAGTTTGTCAAAATAAATTCACTCACTTGAAATGACTGATACAGTTCCACTTGGGAGGGGATTCTCATTGAAAATCAGCTCAGGAGCTAGTGCCGCTAATAGGAAGGAGCCTTGGCAGCCACTTGCTTTATTTAGGACAGCACAAGGCTGAGGACCATGGTTCTAGAAACTACATGATCCTAATCTAATGCCAGTTCTCAGTGACTTGAGTCTGCAGAGCACAGAGCAAAGTGCTAGAAATTATTAGGCTAATATATGGTAAAAATCTACTTAATGAAAAGACTTATTTAGATAAACTTGGTTATTACATTGATACAAACAATGATAATGGTTGTAGTTGTGTTTCCTTTAAGACACCACCGTCATACTTTTATTATTTGTCACCTCTCCCTGAGATAGGCCTTAGTTTTGTTGAATTCATAATTTCTGATGTGAAGCGACAACATGATTGCAGCCTCTGTCCAGGGATCGTTTAGAGATTCATCTGTTTTTGAGAAGAATCAAGAGCAACCCGTAAATGAGACAGCTCACTAAAAGAAAGGTCTGCAGAACACTCGTTTTAGGGTTTGTTTTGCTTCTAGCGTAGCGTTTAAGTACACGGACTGCCTGAAATCTCAAGAGCCTAGGGTCAAACCCTGACTCTGCTACCTATTCGCTTGTGAAAACCAAGGCAAGTTACATCGATCATCTTCTCAATATAAAATAGTGGGGGGGGCCTTACCTTACGAGGTAGTTTTGAGGATTAAATGACTAAATATATGTAAAAGAAGGACTCATAACCGTGCTGGGCACGTGATACATGCTACGTTATGATGAACAAATACTATCTTGAATAAGTTTCTGCATTTATATGACAGTGTAGTAGGAGTCTAAGTCATAGATACGGAGTCAATAATTCAAAGTTAAGGAAACTTCGAAGCGAATTGTATTGATAATTATTAGGATTTGGAGTTGGTATTATTTGAATCATCGATATTTTCATCAATAGGCAATATTTAGGCCCAACAACCAATCTCTGGAACACATTTGAGTTTGGGGGATGCGGTAGGTGACTGAGACAAGCCCAGACTGGGAACACTGTCATTCCACAAAACTGCCCATTTGCTCTATTGTTTCCTATTCTTTGTTTAGAAAGAGAAGTTAATGAAGCACTTAATTTTCTGATATAATATATAATCTGAAAGTACTTGGAGAGCTAAACAGCAATTCAGTGCCTGGACTAAAGGAAGGATAGCTGAGATTGTTGATGGTTTTGTCCTATCCTAACACACCCCCTCCAAAGAATACTTTCCTGTCATAGTGAGTTTGTGTGAGCTTGTCCCCAAAAGCACCACCTGCAAGATTCTGATATATGTTCAACTCTTCCCCCCTTTCTTTCCCTGTGCCCCATACTTGCAAGCTTATATTTTGAAAATCACTTTGTAGACTGTATATAGTGATGTAGCCAGCTGGCTCCATCTGTGGGTTATCACACAGACTGGCAGTTCTGAAAGTGTGGTCCACCAACCACAGGTCCCAAGACACTTTCCAGAAGACCATGGGGTCAAAACTACTTCCATAATATTACTGAGATGTTATTTGCCTTTTCCACGGTGTTGACATTTGCATTAACAGTGCAGAAGCAATGGTGGAACTTTTATGAATCGAGGGAGGCATTGGAAGCAAACTGTACTAGAAGTCATTGTATTTTGCCAAAGTTGAAACAAGCAAACAAAGACAGTTCTACTTAAGAATGTTCTTGATGAAGCAATGGAGTTTAATTCTTTTATTAAATCTAAACCCTTGAGCACATGCCTTTTTAATATTCTGTGTGACAAAATGGGAAATACACATAAAGCACTTGTGTTTCATGTTGAAGTACTATAATTGTCTCCGGAAAAAACACTTGTATGATTGTTTGAATGAAAAGTGGAATTAGCCACCTTTTTCATGGAATGCTGTTTTTGCTTGAAGAATGTCTGACAAACTATGTTATTTAAATTTGAGAATTTGGCAGATGTTTTCTCAGAAATAAATATTGCTTCAAAGAAAACAACTGACAGTATTTATTGCCAATGATAAATATCGAGCTTTCAAGCAAAAATTAGAATTTTGGAAATTTACAGTGCCTGCCATTGTGAACATGACAGCTTTCCAAAACTTAAAAACTTACCTGATGAAATTCCTTGTCATAGCCATGAATGTGAGTTTTTTGATGTTACCCAATGAAATGTGCCAACATTTGGAAGATCTGTGTAACTCAGTAGACGAATAACTCCAAAATAATAGATGCATGACACTAATAACTTATGTATTGGTAAAAGATTCAAAGTGCAACATATACAAATGGATCTAAAGCAACAGAGTATGAAAAGCTAATTGACGTGGTGTCAGGTTCCACGCTGCAACTCACCTTTAAGAAGATAACACTTGTTGGATTTTGATGCAGCATCAAAAAAAATTCCCAAATTACCTGGAAAGGCTACTGAAATACCCCTCTCTTTTCCAACTGTGTATCTACATGAGGTCAGATTTTCTTCATATATTTAAATGAGAACAACATAAGACAGCAGACTGAATGCAAAAGCAGTTATGAGAATTCAGCTGTCTTCTCTTAAAGCCTGACATTGAGAGACTTGCAAAAATGTAATACAGTGCCACTTCTCACTATTCTTTTATTTTGAAAAATATAGTTATTTGTTACTAAAAAGATTTATTTTGCATTAAAATGGCATATTTATTATTTGCTATTTTTAAAAGGATAAATAAATATTTTACAAAGTTTTTAGCTTTATTTCTATTGTGATACATGTCAATAGATAAAACCCACATAAACCAAAGATCTTCGTTCCTCAATTTTTATGAGTGTAAGGGGTTCCTCAGACCAAAAAGTTTGAGAACCACTGAGACAGCTCATATCAGGTGGACCCAAAGAGGGTTAATTCACAGGCTGCTCAGTTCAGTCTTCAGGGCCCAGACAGATAGGCCATTGACTTCTCTCAGAGATACACACACACCTTCCATAGCTGTTGCCAAATTGGAAGAATGCTCATCCCAGATTGTCCCTCACTACCCCTTCTGATCTTTCAAGCCTTTGCAAGCTGTTCTCTAATTCATTCAAAATAAAAGGGATTTTTAAACATGTGCTGGCCTAATTTTAGATGAAAGTGAAATGTCAATTAAGAAGTCTAATTTAGCTCTAGCCACTAAATTAGCTTTTTCTACCTTGAAAAGCAGCAGACAGTGTGAGGCAGACATGGAAAAAGATGACTGAGCTGACATTTCAGTATGCCAGTATTGCTGACCTGCGTCTTCTTACAACAGGGAAAAGTACTTCAAGCAGTAGAATTATCCTTTCCTTAAGAAAAAAAGTGGGGTACCTTCTTTGTCCACATATTCTATTTCTACTGTTCCTTTTTTTTTCAGAATTATAAGAATTGCTCATGATGGAAGCCATAATTATAAAAGTAACTGAATTTGGACCTTACTAGGTTTTGAAAAGTACAGATGAAGTCTTATGGGCATTTCATCAAACCTAGTATATCATATATAATTATATATACTTAATCCTCAGCAAGAATGGGTCATTTCCTCTTCTCTTATCCCCAAATATTGCACTACTGTGACGTTATGACTGCAGCATTACTCATGACATTGAGATGAGATTAGCTTCTTGACTAAACTTGGCTCTAAAAGGATAAAAATCATATTTAAAATTTTTTTTGGATTCAAATACTTAGCAGAGTTTAGGAGGTCAATCAATATTTTTGATTTTGAATGAATGAGTAAATTGGTCAGTCAATAGAAAACATAATTGATTGCCTGTCAGTGTGAAAGACCAGGTTATTTAAATATTTCACTTTTTATACCCATTTTTCTAAAAACTTGAGGACCATATGTGGAATGTTTTGGTACTATATTGATAGAGGGAAAAAAGTAATAAACTAGTTATATAAATACATTCTCTTTCCTACTGTGCTGCAAGCAAATCTTATATCCAATTTCTATGAAATCTTTAGAGAGCATTAGTGAAAATAGACCCGTGAAAACAAAACTGGACTCTCTATGGATATAGACAATCTCCAGTAAATATATACATAACATATTATAATTTACTCTAGTTCTGTTCCTTCTAAAATTCTCATTACTTTAACTCTCATTACTGAATACTCAAGACATTTGGATTTTGCCTTATGTCCTGGGCTCACCTACTTTTGGATTTATTTTTTTAATAATATAGTTTAATGCCTAGGTTGGGGCAAATGCCTAATAAAATACAGGACATCATTAAGTGTTGTTTTCCTTTGTTTTGTCTATTTTAAGGGAAGCGTGCGTGTATGCGTGTATTTGAATAAATAAGGATTACTTTGTAAAAATCTGGTTGAACCCATCATTGTATTTGTATTTAGATCCATCAGCTTACTATCTAGTTTTCGATAAACGTGACGGGGTCAGTAACCATAATCCTCTTACGTGCCTTTGCCTTCAGACAATATTTACAAATATGATTCTCTTCTCTTTTGAAGGGTGTGGGACTGGAGATCTAGAAGCAAAGGTCTAGCAAGCATAGCCCAACCAAGGGCTATGACATCTAGGATATCTTTATCAACATCATCCTCTTGCCACTCCCATCCAACTAGCCAGACAGTTCTTAAATTACTGGGAAGAAATGGTGGGAAACAACTTTGTATGAATTCACTTTCTAATTGTCTGAGCTCTTTTCACCAAGAATTTTGAGAATGTTCAAGCCTATTTGACAGATAAATAGTAAAGTGCATAGAAGTCGGGGCGACATTAGCTAGAAATGACAGTACAGTTCTAACAAGGGCAAAAGCCAAAAGCTGAATTTTGTTCTTTTTATGTCCCAGTGAGAGATATTATTTCTCCTGTGCCTTTTTATAAATATGATTTTATATGTGGTATAAGCACAAGAATACCCACAACACACCGGTAAACTATGAAGCAAAAGAACAACCATGAACCCACCATCCAGGTTAAGAACTAGAATGATGCAATGTGTACTATACATTACTTGTATAAACTATACACTTATATGTGCTTATCCTTGTCGCATCCACCTCGCTGTGAACTCTCCCTCCCCTAACAATAAACCTCCATCCTGATTTTTTACACATTATCCCCTTCCCTGGCCTTTTAAAAATAGCTTTGTCACATATGTATTTATTCCTAAAATTTATATTGGTCAGTTTTACTAAAGGTTTACTTCTTGGTAATTCAGTATCTTACTATTAGAAATATGAAAAAATAGACCCATGGAGGCTACCTTTAAAATTCTTTGTATGATAGATTTTGAAAACATACCAGCTTGAGATTGCATTTATTTTTTCAGTTGGTAAATTATTATTTCAGTTATTACAGTATATTAAAAAAATATTTTAGTTGGTATTGGTAATAGATTGATAACAACAGCTATCTTTGTGAAACACCTTTTTAACACCTGATTACTATACTAATGTATGGATAGGCCAAAATTTCCTTAGCTATAACCTTAATATTGAATATACTATCTATTTTCCATTACTCTAATATAAATAGTAATAAGCTGAACAAATAATAATGTTTGTATAAATTTTTATTTCTTGTGGTTATTCATTTTCTTAAAATAGGAAACTAGGAATGGAAATAGTGGCTCAAGCATGAGTATTTCTAAAGGTCTTGATACATATATTTTACCATACTGTATTTGGGGTATCAGGACATGTTTCATTACCATTACATTCTCTATCCCTTGAGAGATTTAACTATTATGAATTCTTTTGAATGTTTGATATTTAAGTAGATTAAAATGATGAGCTCTTCTAATTTTCTTCTACTTTTTGTCTAAATTAAATATTTCTTTTTACATCTTTATTGGAGTATAATTGCTTTACAATGTTATATCAGTTTCTGCTGTACAACAAAGTGAACCAGCTGTGTATGTATACATATGTCCCCATATCCCCTCCCTCTTGAGCCTCCTCCCCACCCTCCCTATCCCATCTCTCTAGGTCGTCACAAAACATTGAGCTGATCTCCCTGTGCTTGCTATGCAGCAGCTTCCCACTAGCTATCTCTTTTACATTTGGTAGTGTATATATGTCCATGCCACTCTCTCACTTCATCCCAGCTTCCTCTTCCCTGTTGTGTCCTCAAGTCCATTCTCTATGTCTGCGTCTTATTCCTGCCCTGTCACTAGGTTCATCAGTACCATTTTTTTAGATTCCATATATATGTGTTAGCATACGGTATTTATTTTTTTCTTTCTGACTTCACTCAGTATGACAGACTCTATTATTTTCATTTTGTATTTCTTTTTGTATATAATCTATTAGCAATGAATATATTGTTTTATTCTACAATTCTCATTTGTTATTTTAATTTTGTTAAAATTTTTTATCTTCTCTATTGAAATTTTATTTTTGATTCTTAAAGTTTTTCCTTTTAAGGGATGTCAAATTTATAGTTTATTCCATTTGTAGTTTATTTGTTTCCTGTGAATCTTGCAAAGACCATTCACATTTGGAGAAGAAAGGAATAGTTCGACTTTTTCTTTTTACTTTTGATGTTTTTATTTTAAATCACCATATCCCTTTAATATGCAACAGTATATGTAATGCAGTTGCCAACATCGTTAGGGTTCTTACCGTGTGTCAGACAATTTTCTCAGCACTTTACATATTTACCTGTTTAATCCTCTCAAAAACCCTATAGCAATGGGCACTATCATTATCGCTATTTTATAGTTGGGAAAACCAAAGCCCAGAGAGACTAAGTAACTTGCACAGAGAGAATTTACAGTTGGGAGCAAAGCAGTCATCTCTTAATTCCTATGTTATAAGTCCCCTCTAACTGATTCTGAATTTTATTCTACCTTACATTTATGCCAGTAAATGCTTTAAAGTAGATATCTAAATAAGTATTATTTTTCAGAAGAATGTGTTCCCCAAACTGATTTGTTGCTTCAATCAAATAAATTCTTATGCATTCTAGATTCCCTTTAGAATAGTTGATTCTATCTATACCTTTGTCTTTCCTTATGCCTATATTACATTGATTTGATTTTATACCGTAATAGTGTGTTTTAACATACTACCTTGTATTATTCTTTTTCAAAATTATTTTGGATATTTTTATCTGTTTATTTTACCAGGTGAAAGAAGTAATTTTATTTCCAAAAAAATACTGATGAGATTTTAACATTACACTACATTTATAAATCAATTTGAAAGTAAACTGTCATTTAAATATTTTCTCCTTTGTAACTCTTTCTTCATGTTAGTAAATTCTGATTTCTATCACTACATTTCTTACTGGTTTTTTATATATATATATATATATATATATATATATATATATACACACACACACACACATACATATATATATTTGTATATATATACCTTTATATACCTTGTTAAAACATTCCCATGTATCCGGCAGTTTTTTTGTAATTGTGAATGAAACTTTGTAGCAATTATATTTTTCTCTATTAATAATACATGACTGGTATTGACATTTAAAGTAATTTTTGTCTGATATTAGTAATTCTCTAATTATTTCTAATCTGTAAATAATGACCTTTTTGTCACCTTTCTTGTGGTTTTACAGTTATTATTCTTGTTTCCTGCCTTATTACATTGGCTACAATTTCTAGAAAATTTCAAATAATATTTCAGATTTCCAAGCATTTAAAAAACATGTTAGATGAAAATATAAAATTAGGGGCATGGACTGTGGAATAACTTTTACATATTTGTCCAACCTAAGCCCTGTCTTTCAAGGGGAAATAGATTAGCACAGCAAGGCATGGACATTGGCCTTCCTGTTACCAAACTGGTCTGGCCAAGATACATTTTTCAGGAAAAATTGCCACACAATTCATCTGCTCCACTGCGGCAAACAGAGTTATTTTTAAACTCTGATTGCCAACAGCCAGATAATAGAAATAACAAAGGGGAAATTGTTGACACTCCCTCTGGAATGAAACCCTAATTCCTAGATTTATCTCATTCTAGCTACTGTTTCACTGTACAACTATAGGAACAGTAAAAGAGGGGTTGGGAAGAGGGAAAATGTGTGCCAGGGATGAACTCAAATATATATTTCCATATTTCTATTTTTTCAAATAGCATGCAATTTTGTCTTTATTTTCTTTAACTAAGAATGCTTAATTATATGCCTTGTCTAAAATTCATTAACAATCAAGCCTCTTATTTTTTGTTTAAAAAAACCATTTTATAACATTCCCAACAAAGATTAATTTCTTAAAAACAAATAATTAAATTGAAAATGAAATCTACACAGAGATATTCTCTTCAAAGTCATAGTCAACAGCCCCTCACTATAATACATTTTAGATCATTCATGTTGGCATGGCTATCACATAAAATTCTGAAATGTTCAAATAATCTAATATAAATGTCTATGAGGACTCTGAGAGTGACTATTTCTGTGACAACACTTTTGATGCCTCTGTTACTGCTTCCTAAGCCACAAGAAGAAAATACAGTTAAATTCAGGGTTTATTTCTTTGTTAAAATAATTGTAAGACAGCCTTCACAAGATACACTGTTGGAAAGCTAGTACATGAAGAAATGAAACAATATTAATAGGACAGACTTACATTTTATACATATCAGTGTTCAGAGCCTTGGTCCACCACTAGCTAGCTATGTGACATTGAGCAAGTTATTTAATTTCTCCCTAAACTTTGCTTTCTTCATATGTCACGTTATTATGAGATAATATTATTTTCTGGTTCCATAAATGTCTATTGCCATAATGATGATGATGATGTTGTTCATTTGAAAGTCCTCTTAAATCTGACTCATCTTAGAGAGTTTATGAGTTACGTTTCATAATCCTTATATTTTTATGTAAATATTACACAGATCTCTTCTGTGAGACTTAACATCAATGCAACAGTCACCTAATTCAAATCAAACAAATCACTAAAGGGCGTGATATTATAGCAAAAGTACAGAATTGTAGATCTGGAGATAAAAGCGTTAGATGTGAATTTGCCACATCCCAGATGTTCAAACCTCAGTTTCTACATTTGTCTTTCCTGCCTTACATGATTTGTTAAGATCAACTGAAATAATGTATGAAACATAAGTCTGTGAAATATGATTTGAATATGTTTTTTTTAAAGTAGTGCATGGGTATTGAAATCTATTTCATGATATTGTGCAAGCAACTACACACTTTAAGGCCTGATTCTCAAATGTTAATATAGTTGAAACAAAGTGTAAAATTTATATATTGTATATTGCTGTTTTTCTTAAATTTTGCAAAGCTAACCAACTTTAAACAAAATTGTTTTTATAATTTTATCATTCAGTATTCTGATAAAATTGGATATCAGAAAAGAAATTATTGCTAGGTGTTAATCCCTTGTTAAATACAAATCATTGCATGAGTTGGCAAGTCCTGCTGAAATGAAATAATTCAGTATATACATTGTTATGTTTACTTTTCTACCAAAGTTTATTATTCACGTCTTAGTATAAGACATTTTCCAATTTATTATATAATTGAATCAAGCATTCATCACTAATCATAGAGAATGGTGAACACTCTTACCTAGGTTCATAAAGATCCTTGTGCTCCTAAAAAACTCCTCCATTAATATTTTTAAAAAGTAATTTTCTAACTTTCTGTTAAAAATACACAGATTTTATAAGTACATTTATACTACACTGTACGTTGTCCTCAAAGAGAGGGTTTATTTAGGGTGAGAGATAGCATTCCCTTAACTGAAACCCACTTCTTTCTCAGGTTTATTCCATTCCTGTTAATGAAATGTGTGATGACTCTTGTGTCAGGGAATTAATGATACTCAATAAGTAAAGAATGGGAAACCTAGGTAGATGAATTATGCCTGTTCTTCAGTTCTTTTCAAAGAGGAAAATTGAAAGAATCCATAGGATCACACTTATTATGATATTAAAACTATGGGAATTTCATCAGATAAAAGAAATGTTAAATGAAATCCTCTCTGTAAACACTCATGTCAAGAAAGGCAATTTTAGCTATGCAGTGGTGTAGCATTTTGTTTTTTCTGCCATAAAACCATCAGATCAATAAAAAATTATGTAGCAGATTATTATTACACTGTGCTCACCATAGCTCTAATCATAAATAATACAGCAGTTATCCTGGTTATATTAATTATAATTAGAATGCAGATAATGTAGACGGTCTTTTATTACTAGAGCCAAATCAATTTTCCAGTGTTATTCAATGCAAGGTCACACAAAGTTGTGGGAGCTTTTAGACTTCTTATGAAATGGCCTGCCTGCCTGTGTGAGAGAGGGTTTGGCTCAGCTGTGTAAGACACATTGACTGGGAAGATCATTGAAATAAATACAGCCATGAACCCTTGCCTATGATGGCAGAATTTCATTTTATAAAGTAAGCATAGCCATAACCCAACCTCCTTTATGGTGGGAAGCCTCATAAATCTTTCAGAGGAGACCAAGTCTTCTGTTTAGTGGTAAAGAGGAAATCAAAATGGATTTGTTTGCATTGTTCATTTCTCCTCATTGCCTTTTTGTTCCATATCTTGGCATTCATATTTTTTAAAGGCATTCCATATGTAATCATCTTGTAATGATAGAGGGAAACCACAGAACAACAAACTAACAGAAAAACATTAGGTGTTCAGTGTAGGTAGTTGGTGTATAGGCTGACTTTGCATACTGTCATATGAGGATTTTTTATGAAACTGGAGTTTGGTTGCTCAAGAATACATGAAATGGGAAGAATGCAAGATAATGAGACAGAGGTTAAGTTCAAAAGAAATTATTTTACAGATGTCTTCATCATGGTTAAGGGGAAATAAGAGATTTAGGCCCCAAAGTCTATGGAACCAGAAACTGTGGTTCAGAATTAACCCACTATCAAGGCACCAGAAAGGGGTGGCATAGTAATTCTGGAATCTCTGGTTGAGCAGATCTAATGAAGCTTGTGTGTTACTGAGATTTCCCACTTGACAAACTCCCTCAGATGGTGGAGCCAAGGTCTGACCAGGTCACAAACTCAAATGAGAGCAGGCGAGTAAAACATAGAGTGTACTGGACTGGGAGTAAAGTAATATAGCTGGTAGGGAATGTGTCAAAACGTTGGAAAATTCATGACTGGCATAAAGACATTGATGTTCACAAAATGTTTTGTCAGTGCTTTAATATATCTTTGGGAAGAGGGTGGCCCACAGACCATCAATGTTTGACCTCTGGCTACAAAGCCATGTTTGTTTTCTTGGTAGTTAGGAAATTTATGCGTTCGGGTCACTAGTCAAATTTCTTCTGAGATTTGACAAAATCACTAGTATTAACAGAAGTGATATTTGCAAAGGTAGGAAATGGGGAAGGTATTTCAAAGAGCAGAGTCAAGAAGCTATAACCAAAAAGGGAGCCAGGCTGAGAGCCAGAACTCCACTGGTGAGCAAAGAAAAGTAGGCATTGTGGATAAAGATCCAACTTCAGTTCTCCAGAGGGCCTCTTTTGAAGTCCTAAAGCACCAACCTCAGTGAACTGGTTGCTTAAAGTCTGGAGTGTCAGGTTGACCAATGATCTCTGACTGTCTGCAAGGAAGGAGGGGCAGCTTCAGTCCTTAGGGTCTCAATTCCGGTGGATAAAGGTGAGGTATAAGTAAATAAATAGCCATGTTTCAGAGGTAGAGATTGGCAAAAGGAGGGAGCTCTAAATGTCAGGTCCTTAGAAATCACAGCACTCAAATAGTAATAAAAAACCCTTGGCTACTATTTATTAAGCTTATGAACTGCACACTGTCTCAGGCACTTGTGCTTTTTCTCTTTTTTTATTCATCACAATCTTCGAAGAACTAGGTACTATTACTACTTGGATTTTATAGATGTGAAAACTGGGGCTTTCTGAAGTCCCATAGCAAAAGGTGAGCCAGAATTCAGACATACGTTTTTCTGTGGCTTGAGATCCCAGCTCTTAACCATTAAACACTACTGCTTCCAGGCTAACAAAATTTATAGAGCTCTAAATTACAGGGCAAAAGCAATTGCATCTTTTAAGACCTCTCACCTAGGTATCATGTTTGCTCAGAATCCGAGACCAGGTAAAGAGAAGGTCTCTGTTGCTTTTAAATGAGCAGCAACCTTATATGGTCTTCTGATTGAACAAGCATCCTAACCATTTTAACCATAGTTCTACTCAGTAACACATTACATATTTAAAGCCACCAAGCCTTAAGTAATGCTTTTAAACCACTTAGAGACTTTGGCAAATTGGTTTTTAAAATGGAAATTAACACCAATCTTTCTCACACTCTTCCAAAACTTTGAAGAGAAGCAAACACTCCTAAACTCATCTTATGAGGCCAGCATTATCCTAATACCAAAACCCAAAAAAAGACACAACTAGAAAAGAAAACTACAGGCCAATATCTCTGATGAATATAGATGCAAAAATTCTTAATAAAATACTAGCAAACAATTCAGCAGCTCATTAAAAGAATTATTCACCATGATCAAGCGGTATTTATTCTTGAGATGCACAGATGGCTGAACATAGGCAAATCAGTCAATGTGATGATACATCACATTAATAGAATGAAAGAAAAGAATCATGTGATATCTCAATAATTGCGAAAAAAGCATTTGAAAGAATTCAAATTCCATTTATGATAAAAACTCTTAATAAATTAGATGTAGAAGGAATATATCTCAACATAGTAAAGGTCATATATGACAGGCCCACAGCTAACGTCACAAGGGTGAAAGGTTGAAAGCTTTTCCTCTAAGATCAGGAACAAGACAAAGGTGCCCACTCTCACCACTCCTATTCAACATAGTACTAGAAGTCCTAGCTAGAGCAATTAGGCAAGAGAAAGAAAAGGTATCACAATTGGGAAGGAAGGAGTATAATTGTCTGTATTTGCAGATGGCATGATTTTCTATATAGAAAAGCTTAAAGACTCAGCCATAAAAACTGTTAGAGCTAATCAATGAATTCAGTAAAGTTGCAGGATACAAAATTAACATGCAAAAATCAATAGCATTTCTATACACTAACAACCAATTTTCTGAAAAAGAAATAAAGAAATCAATCCCATTTACAATAGCATCAAAACAATGATATACTTTGGAATCAATTTAAGTAGGTGAAAGATCTCTACTCTGAAAATTACAAGATGTTGATGAAAGAAATTGAAGAAGACATAAATAAATGGAAAAGTATCCCATGTTCATGGATTGGAATAATTAATATTGTTTGTTAAAATGTCAATACTACCAAAAGCCATCTATAGATTCAGTGCAATCCCTATAAAGAATCCAATGGCAATTTTTACAGAAGTAGAAAAAACACTTTGAAAATTATATGGAAGCACAGAAGAGCCTAAGGAGCCAAAGAAATCCTGAGAAAGAAGAACAAAGCAGGAGGTTATATACTTCCTGATTTCAAGCTATATAATAAAGCTTATATTCATTAAAACAGTATGGTACTGGCATAAAAACAGACAGAGCAATGGAAAAGAATCAAGAGCCCAAAAGTAAACTCAAGCATATACGGTCAACTAATATTTGACAGGGGAGCCAAGCATACTCAATGGAGAAAAGAGAGTCTTTTCAATAGACCATGCTGGGATAATTGGATATTCACATGGAAAAGACTGAAAATGGACCCATATCTTACACCACTCATAAATATTAACTCAAAATGAATTGAAGACTTACCTGAAACCATAAAATTCCTATAAGAAAACATAGGAATAAAGCTTCTTGACATGGGACTTGGTAGTGATTTTTGGATATGACATCTAAAGCACAAGCAACAAAATCAAATAGCAAAAAAATCAAATCAAACAGAAGCAAGTAGGACTACATCAAACTAAAGTACTTCTGCACAGCAAAAGAAACCTTCAAAAAAGTAAAAAGAAAACCAACAGAAAGGGAAAAAATATTTGTAAACCATATATCTGATAAGGGGTTGATATCCAAAATATATAAAGCACTCATACAACTGAATAATAGCAAAATAATATATAACCCAATTAAAAGAGGGTAAAGGACCTGAATAGACATTTCTCCAAAGAAGATATGCAAAAGGCAAATACGTACATGAAGAGATGCTCAACATCACTAGTTATTAGGGAAATGCAAATTAAAACCACAATGAGATATCACCTCATGCCTGTTAAAATGACAATCATCAAAAAAACAAGAGATAGGGCTTCCCTGGTGGCACAGTGGTTGAGAGTCCACCTGCCGATGCAGGGGACATGGGTTTGTGCCCCGGTCCGGGAAGATCCCAAGTGCCGCGGAGCGGCTGGGCCTGTGAGCCATGGCCGCTGAGCTTGCGCGTCCGGAGCCTGTGCTCCGCAACTGGAGAGGCCACAACAGTGAGAGGCCTGCGTACGGCAAAAAAAAAAAAACAAAAAAAAAACAAGAGATAACAAATGCTGGTGTGGATGCGGAGAAAAGGGAACCCCTGTGCACTGTTGATAAGATTGTAAATTGGTACAGCCACCATGGAAAACAGTATGGAGGATCCTCAAAAAATTAAAAATAGAACTACCATATGATCTAGCAATTTCACAGGAAATAAAAACATTAATTTGAAAAGATATCTGCACCCACATGTTAATAACAATTTAATTTGCAACAGTCAAGATGTGGAAACAACCTAAGTGTCCATCAATGTATTAATGGGTAAAGAAGTTGTGGTGTATATATATATATTTTTTTCAGCCATAAGAAATGAGGAAGTCCTACCATATGTGACAACATGGATGGACCTTGATGGCATTATGCTAAGTAAAATATATGTGGAATATTAAAAATAAAAGCAGAAACAAACTCATAGAAAAAGAGATCAGACTTCTAGCTACTAGAGGTGGAGGGTGGTGGGAGAGGGAATTGGAGGAAGGTGAACAAAAGGTACAAATATAAGATATGTAACTACTAGGGATGTAATGTACAACATGATGACTATAGCTAGCACTGCTGTATGATACATAGCAAAGCCGTTAAGAGAGTAAATTGTAAGAGTTCTTATCATAAGGAAATTTCCCTTTTTTCCTTTCTCTTCTTTTTATTGTATCTATGTTGGAAGATGGACATTTGCTGAACCTATTGTGGTGATCATTTCATAGTGTACATAAATCAGACCGTCGTGCTGTACACCTTAAACTTATACAGTGATGCATGTCGGTGATTTCTCGATAATACTGGGAAAAGTGTAAGTTTAACATATTTGCCAAAGTACAAAAATTAATATTTTCAGTACATTTCTACTTATGTCAACATATCCTGTTTCCCTCTTTCTTTTATGTAAGTTGATGCATAATTTATATGCAATAAAGTATATCAATCTCAAACGTTAAAAAAAAAGTGAGGGAAGGAGGTACCTGTATCATAGTTACAAATGAATTCAGTGCCAGAGTTCTTGTCTTCTAGAAAATCATTGTGTCTGGTTAATGAGAAAAAATATATACACAGACAACATATTTTTGAAATAGGAAATACACATGAAAAAATTAAATACAGTTGTAAAAATATATTGCTATAAATAAGTGATGCCACATTAACACCAAAAAAAGAAAACTGAATTGTGGGGATAATAATCCAAGATGCAAAGGAAAGCTCTGTGCTTAGTTTTAAACCACCCCATTTGCAGTATTAAAATTTGTATCATTTTCAAAAATGTCAATAAAATTTTTCTTTCTTCTCCTAACACTTCAGTTTTGTTCAATTACGTGGGAAAGAAATTTGGGTTCTTAACGTTTCTGACCTAAAGCACACAATACCTAGTGCTGGACTGTTTTGACATAGCATTTCTTTCATCTCTTTTGTTAAAGAAACAAATAAATTGGAAAGATAGACTTTTGAGTATGTTTTGATATTTAAGAAGAAATACATTTAAATATATAAGAGCAATATTTGAAAATACAAAAATGGCTAAATGGACAAAGACCAATGAAAGGTGGAATCAAGAAAACAAATTTCACAAATTAAAAATAAAGGAAAATTTGACGTTTCATTATCAAGAAATAAATGTTTTAGTTCTTGACTACTTTCTGAAAATTTTTTAGGAGTTAAAACAAAGACTGCCTGAGGTTGAATGACTTTTGTGAATAAAATTTGAAACTCGTGAAAGTGTCTAAAAGATACACAAAAATGTTAACAAATTTGAGTATGATTACTATAGATTTATTTCTAAAATCTAAAAACTTATTAAAGAGGTATAAAAGGAACCATAAAGTATTATACTTTAAGTGCAGAAAATATATTAAGTCAAGGTATTTTAGATATTTCACATTGAATCTCTATCATTTTTCTTCTCCCTACCAAAAGTAAAACACAGCTTAAATCAGATATGCTCCCATAAGACTTGAAGTGCAATTCTTTTCTGATACAATATATTTAAAATTTTTCGTTTGAAAATATATTTTCTCTGCTACTGTGAAAATACGTCTTTCTTTAAGATGAAAGCTAATTCTTACGTAGTACTTACTATAGACTAGTTGCTGTGCTGTAAGTGCCTTACAAATGTTAATCCTCACAACAACTGCAACAACGACATATGTGATAAATACCATTATCTATAGATGAGGAAATAAGGATACAGAGGTTATATAAATTGCCCAAGGTCACACAGCAAGTAACTGGCAGAGTGTGGCTTTGAACCCAGAGTTTGCTCTTAAATCCAGGGCTATTCTACTGAATCTTCACAATAAGATATTACTAAAATCAAGCAATTCTACCCAACGAATAAGCATCTCTGGTTTGTTTCCCTTTCTCAAAACACTGTGCATTCCATGATCTGTATCTTAGAAGTTTATTTTTTTTAAGTAGCTCTCTATCTCAGAGGTACCTTGAGTATGAGCAGATGCATGAATTGCTATGGTAACTTCAGTGCTTTGAATAATAGGATCTGGGAATTATTTTGAGTGCAAAACATAAGGGGAAAAAATAAAGTCTAAATGTGACCTTGTCAACTGAATTAACTTCTAGGAGATTCCACTTTAAAATGATACGTCTAGCATTATCATTTTACTGCTAAAAACTGGGAAGCTTTCCAAATGTTAACTTACAAAGTTATTGTACTTCCAAATGAGAAATATGCCATCTACTGTAATAGATGGTTCTGTAAAATCCTATGCAAATAGCCAGTGTTGTAATTTGGAACTACCATAAGAAGTTATCATAAACTGGGCATTTTAGAGGACTTTTGTTTAATTATTTACTGTGTAATTAGTGTGTTCCATACTGTGCGCAGACTACTACCAATGGCTTTTTTTTTCAGCTAAGTTCTATACACCTTTTTTCTCATTAGTGCATAGGAGATACTGAAGTTAGGCACAGAATTAATTCTGCATTGAAAGGAAAAAGCAGTATTTCTCAGAAGAACATTAGGCTTCTCTCTTGTTCATTTTGTTATCCTCCCTTTTGCTTTCCCATGTTTTACTGCAGAGCCTGCATGACATTGGGATCTATCTCATCAGCTCTAGTCACTTGTAATAGCATCTCTAGCAAAACCACTAAAAAGTAGTACCCTTTTTTTCTCCCTCATCAGTTGCCTATGTCAGTAATAGGGAATTAGCTTTAAAAATATAATCTGATTGAGTACATTATGTTGACCAGCCTTGTGCATTTACACCCTGCACTTACTTCATTGTCTCTGTTTTAGAAATGGCCTTTATGCCTCCTGGTCTCAACAGAGAGCAAAAAAGACCATCTGGACACCACATATGAGGAAATCAGACATCTCTAGGTTAAATCATGCCCATTAGGACAATTTCTTGTCAGATAAGCTTCTGTGTACTTAGTCTGATAACTAACAAAATTACAATATGGTAATTTTAACTGGAAATTGTCCATTTTTAATCCTCAGGTTTTCTCTTTTATCTTCATTGGTAACCACCCTGTGAGTTCTCCTCCAAAGCCCTGGTGCTCAAGGCAACCCCAGCTGTGACAGTCAAGCTGTGGCAGCTGGGAAGTGTCTGGACAGCAGAGTGTTGTGCCATTGACTCAGGCATTATAGTACACTGGGGTGGAAGCACATAACTGTGTAATGGAATAATTTGATTTCTCTCTGATTTCTAGACACATCACAAAATAAGTCATGGCAGTGAAATGACGTGTAGAGTAATTGGTGAGTTTTGAGCCACATGGTTGCCACGTGCTAGCCTATGTGACCTTAAGCAAATCACAAACTCTTTTTTTTTTTTTTTACTTCTAGTGTTCTTATCTGTAAAATGGGCTGTCTTTCCTCATTTGATTATCAAATAGGAACAGGCACACCAGAGAAGCCTGCTTAATAGTCTGTTCTCAATGTGATGGCTGCAAATGCCTTATGATTTACTCACGGTGAATTTTAATTATATCTGTCAATAAAAAATCAGATGTTACATTTGAACATCAATGTTCTAAATTTTCTCTAGAAACATGATAATTTAACAACACTGGTCCCCTATTCCCACATGGCAACAAAAACCCGTGAAGTAGCCCCTTCCACTTTAGATAACGGTCTTCACTTTAGTCCCCATCTGGCCTGCTTTGCACATTTCTGTCTCCTGTCTAGCCCCTGGAAGCATTTGAGTTTGTTACCTGCGATATTTATAAAAGCACATTTAGATTTAGATGCAATGTTCTTGACAAACACACTCAGTGTAGAACCTGAAGACTAGCTTCCAAATACTGGTTCTTAAACTTGGGTGAATCATGGAAATTTACTGGGTGAAAGTGATTTCTCTGTGCATTAAAATGTGCACAATAATAGCTATGTAATGGAATTATAAGAATTTTAAATTTTTAAAAAATTTTTCTTTTTTTTTAACTGGAGTATAGTTGCTTCACAGTGTTGTGTTAGTTTCTGCTGTACAGCAAAGGGAATCAGCCACACATATGGACACCTAGTGGGGAGCAGGGGGTGGGATGGTTTGGGAGATTGGGATTGACATATATGTACTACTGTGTATAGAATAGATAACTAAGGAATTATAAGAATTTAATGAAACAATATGTATAAAAATATTTTGCAACAACCAAACACTAAATGTATACTTGGTACTTTGCACATTTCTTTTTAAAGAAAAGTAAGTTGGCTCTTGCTTCAAGAAATGTTACTCATTAGACCTTAGGTTGACCAGCATCTCAATCTGATGATCTTATAAGATAAATTACATTTGTTTTATTCCCCAAATTTTGTTATGGGGAGTTCTATTAAACTGCATTTTTCCTCAGTTATTTGAGTCAAGGAATGTTGACAATGATTCACAAGAATATTATAAAATGAAATCTATTTCCCAAATCTATTTGTGTTAGCTTGAAAAAGAATTGAGCATCAGCCGTTGGAAGCTCCAACACTGCACTGTTTATGGGTGACCTTTCTTCAAGTCTTCCATTTTCTTTTCCAGGATATCTGGGTTACAAATGAATTTTAAATGAGGAAACCATGTTGTAATGGATTGAAAATGCCTACCATAGGGCTTTGCTCATTTTAGGAGTTCAAAGAATGTTAAAACTCAATGAAACAGGACAAGAGCAGAAACAGAAATCAGAAAATCCTGTCTTGCTATTTGAATTGAGTTGCCCTCCTGTTCCCTTGCTTTAAGCAAACAGGAATAAATTGTGATTTACGGTGATGCCTTGAAATTAATAGCATGCTCCTCCAAAGAGCAGGGAATATATTATACCTCTTCCTAATTATGGATGTCATTGCCTACTTTCTAATTCATTTGTTTAATATCCTCCATGAGGCGGGCAGGATTGGGTATATAGTATTACCTTATTTTATATGTGATGAAAGGAAAACAGAGAGAGATTAAGTGCCTTTTCCAGGTCAGTCCGTGATATAGTGGGAGAACTAAGGCTACCAGCGAGATTGCCTGGATCTTCAATCCTGTTGACAAGAAAAAAAAAAAAAACTCCGAAGTCCTTGATACACTTTCAGCATTTAGAATATGTTTATGAATCTATAAGATCCTTCATGTAACCAACTAGTGACTATAATTTTACAAGACAAAAGCAAAATTATGCATTTATTTATTCAACAAAAATTTATTGAATACATCAAAAAAGATTGAGGCCAACAACAAACTATAAAATATTTATCACAAATGTAACAAAGCACTGAGGTCCATATTTATTTATCATTCAGAGAACTTACATGAATGGATAAGAAAACCACCAAAACCTGAATGGAAAACTGTATAAGACATAAGAAAGTATAATTTACACACACACAAAATTCAAATGACTAGTGGAGTATAGCCAGCACATTCTTTATAGTAACCAAAACTCGTGAGTGTTCAGTGGTTCCTCATTGTTTTAAAAACAGGGTCAAATATCTTGGCATGCCATGTAAATTCCTTTAATTATGACCCCTGTGTAACTCTCTAGCCATGCCTTTCACTACCCCATCTCCCTATGGCTCTACCCTATCCTCCTGCTTCTTAGTTCTCAGAATCCATCGTGCTGTGCTGTCTCTTACCTTCCTACAATCTGACTCCCCTGTACCTCTTTCTCTTCCAGAATCCACAGAATGTAAATCAGTTACAAAACAGGCTGTTTAGTTCAGATGACATTTTTCTTTTTTAGTAGCAAGAGTTTCTGGAGAAAGGAAGCAGTTCATTGATTTATATTCTGCCACAACCTCCCTATTTCATTGGAAAACAGTAACAGTTTGTCCATAGGTTGTACCATGAGTAGCACTGTGATAAAGTGTTCAACTTTATGTGTATGTGTTAAGGAGAGTTCTGTCCCACAATTTACTCAGGCTTACAGTGGTAATAACAATGCCCACGTGAGTGTTGAATTTCCCATATCTGAAAAGGGGAAGAGTAATAACTACTTTGTGGCGTTTAGCAAGAATCTTTCAGTAGGTGTTCAGTGGCATACCAGGCATTGGATAACTATTAGATACTTCACTGGGCCCTTCCTCCCCCCACTAAATGACTAGTGTCAGAAATAAACTTATAATTATAGATCTTACTGCCAGAAGGAACTTAGAGGAGATCACAGTCTCTTAGTTTACACTGCAATCTCTCTGCTCTGAGCTTCATGTCTTCTTCTTCAGCATTCACCATGTTTGTAATAACGGTCTGATGTCTCTCTTCCCCAGTTGAGCTCCATGAGGGTTGCCTTCCCAGTCACTCGTCCATCCCCACTGCTTGATACAGTGCCTGACACAAAGTAGCCTCTCAATAAATAAATGGCTAAATGATTAAATAAATGACTACATGAGTAAGTCACCCATGAGAAAACCAAGGACAAGAAAATAACACAAATGACATAAAAGAACGACTAAAATTAGGAGGGAGACAATGAAACCTACATATTCTCCTTTTAAGTCATTTATAAGCAATGTGGTTAATATCAACATCATATTGTCATTTCATAATAATAACCATGGAGAAATGCAAAGCCAGGAAGAGAACCAGTGAGTGGAAGCCACACGTAACTAGCTGGTTAGGTGTCAGTTTGCTCTTTGAGAAAGGTGTTCAGGACTGGTCTTATCATTGAGGTGTCATTGGAACGGAAATCGGAAAACAGGGAGGAGGTGACCCCTGATGGACATCTGGAGAAGCTGTTCTAGGCAGAGGGGAAAAAATGTACTTGATAGAGCAAAGCAGCCAGTATTGCTAGAGTGTTTGAACTATGGTAGTCAAGAGAATACTGACAGTAAGGTCACAGAGATTAGCACTGTGGTGGAGGAGATCATCTAGGTCCTTGTAGGCAGTTATAAACATGGAAAATTATCGGAGAGTTTGGAACAAGGTCTGACATAATCAGATTTCTACATTTTCATAGGATTGTTCTGCCTGCTATGTAGAGAATAGAAGGGACTGGGCAGAAGAGGGGAAATCACTTAGAAAACTACTGCAGCAATCCAGGGGAGAAACGACAAGCACTTAATCACATGCTACACCTCCCGGCAAGGGAAGCTGAGAAATGTAATCTAGCTGTATGCTCAGGGGATAGAAGAAGCTGGATTGGAGAACACCTAACCAGTCTCTGTCATGGGGTTCGTTAAATCCCACTCCAGATAAGTAGTTTATTGGTCGAGTGTCCTCATGTGTGTGACTTAAGAGTAGGTTCAATTCAATCTGAGTACCTGTGTTGTAATGGAACCATGAAAACTCTCTCTCCCAACCCCCTTTGCACGCGACTGTGTATAGAGGAGCAGTGGTTCTCTGATGCACATGCAAACTGCAGATCAGATCTCAAATGGGAATTTCGTTTGCACTTCTAAAGTGATCACTATTGTCCAACAGCCTTGTGGAATCAAGAAAAAGTTTTCATTAGGGACAAGGAGAGGACAAAGTAGAGAATCTACAGGATGGGTGACTAGAAGGCTCTTGCTGTGGCCTTACCTATCCACAGTGCACATTCTGGTGTGTGTGTGTGTGTGTGTGTGTGTGTGTGTGTGCGCGCGCGCGCATGTGCACACACACATGTACACAGTCAGCCATTCCCTAGCCACACACATACACACACCCTGACAATCTTCCTTCCTTTTTCACAGAAAACACTCTATTTCTGGCGTCCTTGGCATGTCCTCATGACATCGTGTCTAAGCAGAATCACCCAGTCTCCCTCTTTTCTTTTCACTGGTTTCTTCTTCATTTATTAAGAATCAACACTGCAATAATCTCCAAGAAGCCTACCCTGTCTTTACCAAGCTGAATTAGGAGTCCTTTCTCTTACCTAAAATAATTTGCATATATCTCTGTTAATACACTTATCAAATTCTACTCAATTAATGCAGTTAACGCTAGACTCTTAGATCTTTGTAACCAAGAACTGCGTGTTCATCAGTGTATCCCCAGTATTTAAGTGTCCAGTACATAGCAGGTGCCCATGGATTGTGTTGAATGAAATGAGTGAATGAATGAATCAATGGATTATTCTGAGTTGATTAGGATAAAGAACAGCAAACACACGGAAGACGTCATGATAGAGCAGAGGAATGTTCACAGTACATCATGTAAACAGGACAGGTAGAGAAATCATTATGAGCTCATTCCTTTTCTTTACAAGTTCCCTGGATAACGATGTGTCAGGCCACATTTATTGATCAGATTTCAGAACAGCTAAATGATACTGAATATAGAAATCACTTTAGTTAGTTAATACTTATTTGATTACATATACCCCTACCTTGTTACACAAAGGTCTTGAGATAGTGATGTGGAATGTATGCGTCAGAGATTTAGCTTTGCTGTAAAAGGTTAGCCAAGTTAAGTTTTTAAAAAGTAGAATGAGACCTGAAGTGGTATAAAACATTACATTTTATCTTGAGAGATCGGCTTTTATCGGGTGGGATATTTTTGCAGATATCAGCACAAACACTCTTGCAAAGTCAAGACATTGGGGATGGGGAGAAGGTGGCAGGAAGCCAAAAGAAAGCGCTGCAATTTGGTTGAAATTAATAGGCAGCTGTTAGGTCATCTCTAAGCTAGCACTTCATTATGCTGAAAATTCAGGATGGGTTGAAACCAGAGCTAATTCCAAATAAGATGTGGTTAGTTGAATTGTCAATATGGTTAAAATAATATACTAAATAGCTAAATCCGGAGTATGATTTTTACAATTGCAGGAATGGGGAAGGTTACTATGGTGGCTACTAACTCTTCTCAACTAACAGTTTTCTCATCTGCAAGTCAGTTTAATAGAATTTTCTTGCTAGGAGAGTATAAAAAGTCTGGCACTTAGCAAGTCCAAACACACCACAGCAAAACCTTTATGTTCTATCTGATGCTCTCCAGCTCTCCCAAAACAAGACTTTACCTGCTGAGGTCAGCAAACAAGTTTGTGTTTCTTTATTGCTGAAGTTACTCGGGAATTCTTTATTTACTAGTAACTTTATTATTTGCACTGTTTGATTATGAAGTATATGTAAACATGCATTAGATGTGAAAAATAAACTACCATTTGAACCTCTTTTATGAATAGTTTATATTCTATGTTTTTTAAAAAATAGAAGTAATATGAATTTGTTTGAGTAAAAAGTATTATTAACTAAAAGCACTGCTCAATAGAGCTTTATGCAACAATGGAAGTGTTCTATTCTGTACTGTCCAATATGGTAGCCACTAACCCCATGTGGCAGTTGATCACTTGACATGTAGCTAATTAGATTAAAAAACTGAATTTTTAGGGCTTCCCTGGTGGCGCAGTGGTTGGGAGTCCGCCTGCCGATGCAGGGGACACAGGTTCGTGCCCTGGTCTGGGAGGATCCCACATGCCGTGGAGCGGCTGGGCCCGTGAGCCATGGCCACTGAGCCTCCGCGTCCGGAGCTTGTGCTCCGCAGCAGGAGAGACCACAACAGTGAGAGGCCTGCATACACCAAAAAAAAAAAAAAAAAAGGAACTGAGTTTTTAATTTTAATTAATTTAAATTGAATTAGTCATATGTGATTAGTGGCTACCATATTAGCACAAACTTCTATCAAGTTAGTTTATTAAACAAATAAGTAAAACAGAAAACATTTCAGATGATAATAAGTACCATGTAGAAAAATAAAGCCAGGAAGGAGACCACACTGTCCTCATGAAACTTATTTAATCTTTTAATGTCCTGATTTATTGAGCATCTATAGATTCTTACCTATTGTCCATTTTCAATCATAAAATATTTTCTACTCAAATAGTAATTTCCTTTTTTTGTCACAAGTGATATTTTTATGACAAACTTATGAAGAACAATTTGTATTTTTTTCCAACAATTCCTTGGTATCTATGTTTATTTTAGTTTAGTCAGTCTTGTGGCAACTTTTCTATCATGTCTTGAAACCTAGAGGAAGGCAGATTGAAAAATTTGCATTCCAGTTTTGGAAAGTTGGTTTATGCAGTCTGACTCAAGTAAGATATATTTTTTTTTAAAATACCTTTATTGTCACAAGATTGCAAGCAGTCATATATATCCGGAACTGCATCTATTAAAATAGTAAAGAAATGTTTAATTGGGGGACTTTAAGATCCACTATTGCATCAAAACAAACCAAAGCAAATTCAGACTCAGTGAACTTATCGTACTTGAAATAATACAGAATAATTCTAATATCTTCAAAGAAGTATACTCTCTAGGCAGCTTCATGTGACTATGTATTTTTTCAAGTATTAATGTCAAAAAAAAAAAAGAACAGTTTTGATTGGGAGCTACACTGAAACTCAGACTGGGCCAACTGGGAAACTGGACTATCATAGTGATGGTAATATTATGTGCCCTAAACTTTACTGGGTTTCTGTAGTTCTGTACAAAGGCGCTCAAAGCACTTCACGTGTTTTATATCATTTGTCCTCGCAGGATTCCTGTGATGTAGGAAGGGGGCAACCGTAATTAAAGATTAGATGTGTCAGTTTTCCATTGTTGTGGAAGCACATTAAACTGGAACCTATTCAGCCTGCCAACCAAGATAATTAAGCAGTCATTTCACTTATCAATGTACCAATTACTTGATTTTTCTGTAACTTCCTCTCCATTTTCTCTCAGACAAATACTGCTTCCTCCATAATTTTAATGTTCAACTCTAGTGACAATCCTTCTTGGGAACAGTGTTTTGGGACACTTCCTTTTGTGAAATTTCCTTAATGACTCTTCTATAGCCACCAGATCAAGTTCATGTGCAGGGCCTTAGGGTGTGAAAAAATAGGTCCTCCTTTATTCCAAGTCAACAACATATGTTTGAGGCATGTTAGGTAATGTAACTAATTCCAAACATTTCTTGGTTTATACTATTTTTTCTTTTCTTTCGCTTAGGTCTTATGATACCCAACCATACTGTATATATAGTACAACCACTCTTCAGACAAGTAACTACTCCCTCTCTCCCTATTGTTTTATAACATTTTAACATTCATATTTAGCACATAATGCTGATGTGAAAATTTTTTAAAAATCATATAGGTAGTGACTATAAATAGATTTAGCTTTTAAATTTTTTCTACAAAATATTCATCACACCATTTTTTCATTTTCACTACTTTATTTCATATCAATAATTCATAATCAATAGCAGTAACTAGGAAAAAATACTTCCTTCAACTGTGTGACAGGAACTGCTGTTTCCTAAAACGGAGGATCCCCTCTTCTTCCTATGCACACAGCTGGACCAAATTTCCCAGTCTCCCTCTTAAATGCAGCCGAGTGACTGTTTTTACCAATGGAATGTACATGCGGGCAGTGGTTACTAACTCCAGGCTACATGCTCCTTCATGTTATTTTTTTCTCTGACTGGCTAAAATGGAGATCAGCTCAAGATGTCTTTGGAAGCCATGTGATGAAGACGTCAGTTTCCATCAGCCGAGGTCCATGAATGGCTTTATGGAGGAAGGTCACACTGGCACCTATTCCCCTCCCCAGTGCAGTACAGTGAGCAAGAAGCCTATTGTGTTTGAGCCATTATACATTTTGGGGTCTATTTGTTACAGCAGTTAGCCTGTGATAACTATTACATCACTTGTTTTACTACAAAAATATAAATATGCAGGAGGAGCTTGACGAGTATGGTAGATATAAAACTACTGCAAATATTTACTGAAATAAATCCTATTGGCCTCAAACTACCAGAAGAGAATAAAAAAGCTAAGAAGTCAATGGATTACTTATTGGGTTGAAATCACCTCAAAACTTGTGGGCAAGATGTAAATTTTATAAATGAGACACAGACCTATATATATAGATATATATATATCCCTAGCTCTAGTTTTTCCACAGTTTGTGTCCAGTTGATATCAAACCTTACCCAAATATCTTAGCTAACATTTAGATTTTTGTAGACCCCTATTTGGACCACGTAAGTGAAAATGAAAGGTGAAATATGAAAAATGGATATTAAACTCTGAAGCAGTGAAATGAGAGCATCAGAATAAAATTGGACCCTGGACGGGAGTTCCTGAACAGGAAGGAAAGTAGAACATGCTTATAAGTACCATATTAAAGTAGAAATATGTGGAAATTTTAGCTGCATAAAGGATGTGACATGTGAGGATCAATCAAGAATTAGAAACATAAGAAGGACACATTATGGAAATGGAGAAGAGAAAGGAATAAAAGAAGAATACATAGTATATTGAATATAAATTTTTAAGCTGTAAAGGCTAAGAGGGCAAAAAAGAAAATAAAGCTGAGTGAATTAATGTTGGCTAAAAGGAGTAAGTGGAATCAAAAGGGGCTCTAACAGTTATATCAGGTGAAAAAGAAACATTAGAAAGAAAGTGGGTCTATAAATATCCTGAAAAGTGGATGAAATCAATAATGTTTAAATGTTTGAACTACTCAACTTTAAAATGTTTTAACTAAAATAATGAAAGTTATAGAAAATTATTAAGTTATGAAGAGCCTATAAATATGGCTAACGATAAAATTCAACAAAAGAATATCAGAATAACTAAATAGAGGTTGATCAGGAGTTCTGATGATGTGTATCTTGAGGGTCAAAGAGATTTTACTAATGAATTTACCAGCCCCTTATGACTTGTTTTTTTTTTTAAATCATAGATTATGAAGGAACTAGCAAAAAGTAAAAGGTGAAAATAAACACTATGCAATCTTAAAAATGTAGAGTAGTTATATCCATCAGGAAAATTATGACAGCTGGTTTTAATCAAGTGAAAAATAATATAAATTAAGCAAATTGTTTTGGAAGAGATGTAATATTTAGTGAGAAAACAATATAAAATTTGAACGTGACATTTACATTTTCTTAACTGTTTATTTGAGCTCTCTGCAATTCACAGTTTCTTTTGTTAAAAATAAATTTAGGTAGTATAGAAAATCATTTGGAGTTCATCAGAACAAAGATGTTAGGTATTCTCTTATATTTTTTTTTTCAAGTTTTTTTTTTTATTTTATTTATTTTATTTTTTGGCTGTGTTGGGTCTTCGTTTCTGTGCGAGGGCTTTCTCTAGTTGTGGCGACTGGGGGCCACTCTTCATCACGGTGCGCAGGCCTCTCACTGTCGCGGCCTCTCTTGTTGCAGAGCACAGGCTCCAGATGCACAGGCTCAGTAGTTGTGGCTCATGGGCCTAGCTGCTCCGCGGCATGTGGGATCCTTCCAGACCAGGGCTCGAACCCGTGTCCCCTGCATTGGCAGGCAGATTCTCAACCACTGCGCCACCAGGGAAGCCCTCAAGATATTTTTTGAATTGACATTATTTTCTAAGTTCAGGCAATAAACCTAAATCTACATGAATATATGACACTATTCCAATTGTCTATCATGTACCTAGCAAATATAAATTACTCATAAGAAATATTTTATTAAGCTAAAAACCTTAAAATGGGAAGATTATAAAAAGAAGCATATGCATAACCAGTTATTGATCAGTGTTGAAACGGGTTGCCTACATGATGTCTCTGCCCTAACTTCTGTACCCACCCCACACTGACATTTGTCCAGTCTTTGTAAGGGTCGGGCTTTGTTCTGCCCAGGTGCACATGCTGTTCACCCCTATGTACTTCCATCCCTCTCACCATCCACCTTCACTGTCTCCTTGACCTAAGCAGTTCCTGCTCTTCTACACATCTCAGACAAAGCATACCCCCCTCGTGGAAGCCCTCCTGATGACTTCAACCAGATAAATCCACTCTGTACCTCCTAGCATGTATTATAGCCAAACACACATCATACTTCTTTTTTTTAAGTAAGACATTGATGTCGATATCATTGTTGCAGTTGAAAGGGGCCTGAAATTTTAATACATTTTTATCTCAAATGTTAGAATAGTTTTCTGTCTTTCAAGGTTTCTTTATAGACATTTTTACAGTACGCTTACCAGTTAAAAGGTCTTCATCAGTTATAATAAACACTAAATTCACATAAGCATTGTGGCTGATGACCAAACTATATACAATTCAGTTTTTTCTTCATTGATGGAAATAACTGGGTTATTAAGATTTAGTTATTAAGATTTTCTGGTAAGTAAGCAGTTCTTTGGCAAACAGTTAATCACAGCCCTGTTATTATTGCTGGCTAACCAAGTTGAAAGCTATTGAATCAGAGGCATGATTAAGTTGTTACTGGTGGTGGTGATGATGATGAAGAGTGAAGATGTTGACTGTGATGAATACGCTCATGGATTCTTCAGCAGAGCATCTTTTAAAATAGTGACTAGATGAAAACTGAATATACTGTTCTGGTTGGTTTTTTTTTTAATTTCAACATTTTGAGACATTCGTGTAGCCGAGTAAATTACAACACTGAGAGACATAGTTTCATCTTTAACCTGGAAACTTGCATGCAGAGTGAGATGGAGCAGCAGGCTGCCAATGATCTAGAGGATGCAGGTGGACAGGAAGAAAAAGTGAAACAGATGATTCGTCCCATCAGCTTCTTGATCTTCCTTAGATTTACCCTCCCCATGCCAGCCATCTTTAGGTCACCTTGAGATTAGCAGGCAAGAGCACTTCTATGCTTTTAGCCATCTTCCTATCCTGCACACCGCAGAATATCCAAAGGAACTTGGATAGCCTTAAACTAACCAAGAATAGCAACGAATAGCACATGACATAGACTTCAGCTAGGAGACTAGAGGGAGGTGCTAGTCATCACTTTGACATTGCCCAGCTAGCTCACCCTGAGTAAGATAGTTCTCTCTCTAGGTTTAAGCTTCTTCATCTATAAAACATAATAAGGGTAATAATACAAATAACTCACAGTTTGCAGTCTGATTGATTCTGTGCTGCCCTATGCCAAATTGATATACCTTATTTAATCCTCAAAATAAGCCAGTGCTATCATTATCCCACTGAACAGTTAAGGAAACAGAGGTTAAGCATGGTCACCAGGGTCCAAACCTTCAGATTCTGGAAGTTACACTAGGCCATACTTGGGACCAGTCTACTGAGAAGGATACAGGACAAGAACCGTGAGTTTCAGTGCTAGAGGTTCCTGCTCAGAGGGAGTCCTTGCGGGAGTCCATATCACAGCGCAGCCACCAGTCCAATCTAGCCACCCGGGAGATGTCATCTCCCCATGTGGCAACTCAGGTGCAAGGAGATGAGACTCACCTTGGTCACGTGTGGGAATAGCCTTGAATCCAAAGCTTCATGACCCACAGAAACCAGAATCTCTTGTGTAATAATTCATACACAGAGCTTCCCGGGACATGTCAGTTACAAGAGCCCCCAAACTCTGGGAAGCTTTGGACATTTGGGAATTCATTATTTATAGTCCTTCCAGCTCAGTTGCAGTTTACCAATCAGGAGTCATTTTTACAATAAGCAATATTAACTAGTAACATAGTTAACATTTCAGCTTTTATCAGTTTACCAGGGAACATATCTAGAAAGTTAAACTCAAGTTAAGTTTGCTTGCAAAAAGGAAGAGTTTTAATAATCTTTTGCCTGCAAGTCACCCTTCCAAAGAAACAGAGCTGATAGCAGAGGTGCTGGTGCTTGACCCCAGTTTAACTCTAGTCTCACCTTGCTCGCCACCCAGCAGTTACACTAGCCTTCCTTTTGTTCCTCAGACATTTGAAGCTGACTCCCACTTCCTTGGTTTCTTTGTACTCTCCTATGAATGCTTTCTCCTGCTGTTCACAGAGTTGCTTCCAACTCTTCATTTGGGGTTGGCTCAAATGCCCCCTCCCCTTTGAACACTCTTTTTTTCTGGACCATCCATTCCTTCCTCACTATTACCTTATAATTTTCTGTTGTATCACAGTGTTTTGTTTCCTTTCTAACACTTCACTCTCTGAAAATATCATGTTTATTTTCTACTTGTTTACTGTCTGCTTCTCCTCACAAAAATGTAAACCCATGAGCCTAGTCATTTGAGTTACTTGTTCACTGTTGTTTCTCTAGTACCTGGAAGACTAGTTCTGGGCACATGATGGGCATAGAGTGATTGATTGAAAAACAATGCTCTCCTACCCAGTTTATCACATACAACTCTTATGAAATTCAGAGAGGCAATCCAAACATGTTGTTTATTTGCGAAAAGTATAAAAGTACAAATTGTAATTCTGCCCAAGTAAGAAACTAAACTGCTTTTAGGCAAAACATCTAGGCAAAAGCTTAATCTTCATTCATTTAAAACTATTTTTATTACACATTGGTTATGTACAAGTGATTCTGTTTTAGGGTCTATAGTGGATTCCAAAGAAATAAAATCATGAATCTATTATACACTTATCAAATTGCATTTCATTTAATTTTTCACAGTTTCTCTGTACCTGGCTTATAAACAGTTCAATTAATTTTTATATTGCTAGTGTGGTCTCAAAAATCAGACGCATGTATCTCAGTGAAAAGAAATTATTACTATTTCTATTCATTTTTATCTCTATATTTTTAAAATATTTCTATATTTGTTTTATAGTATAATGACTATAATGTTCATGTCATAGGATATGCATATAATTATCAATAAATACATGTTGGGGTGCATGCTCAAAAGTTTACTTATGAGCTAATTCAATTGCAATGAAAAAAAGTTTAAAGACCATTGGAATGGAAGATTCAGACACATAACAGGCCCTCAATTTTTTTATTATTATTTTACAAGTGAATTATATGACCAGATTCCTGCAGATGGGATGTGCACAAGTATGTCATTCAGTTCATTATATGTTAAATGCTTTATGAAGGAAGAAGAACATTCTCCATTGGAATATGGAGAAAGGAAAGATAACTTCTGCCTGTGGAAAGCCAAAGCATTAGAATTGGCATTTGCCTTTGAAAAGTGGGTATGATTTACTAAAGTCCAGATAGAGACAATGCTCATTCTGGGATCTGTTGGAAGCAAGCACAGAAAAACAGGACCAAGCTTCCTGTGTTCAAGAAATGGTACATCGGTCTTCCCTGGTGGCGCAGTGGTTGAGAGTCCGCCTGCCGATGCAGGGGACACGGGTTCGTGCCCCGGTCCGGGAAGATCCCACATGCCGCCGAGCGGCTGGGCCCGTGAGCCATGGCCGCTGAGCCTGCGCGTCCCGTCCGGAGCCTGGGCTCTGCAGCGGGAGAGGCCACAACAGTGAGAGGCCCGCGTACCGAAAAAAAAAAAAAAAAAAAAAAAAAAAAAGGACATGGTACATTGTCCAGTATAGAGGAGGGAGTTTATGAATAAGGAGAGTAAAGAAGGACAATAAGAAGAGTTCTAGGAAGAATGCGATAGGCTTTGAATACAAGGCTAAAGGTTTTTTTAGTTTAATAACAATAAACAGTAGCAAAGCTAGAGACGCTTTGCACAGAGTAATGATATTTTCAAAATGATGTTTGAGAAAAAAAGTGTTAGCAGTGTGCAGGACTGGCTGAAAAATAGAAAGACTAGAGACAGAGATGCCAGTTAGGCAACTACTGCAGATGGCCCCAGCATGACATGAGAAGGACCTGAGCTATAGAGGATGTGGTGCCCTTCTCTTGTGTTGGAATAAAAATACAAAAGTGGGGATATTAGAGAGAGAAGATTTATTTTAGGGGCTCTATTTTTCCATCATAAAAGTGTTATATAAACATCCAGTTTGAAGCAGAAGAAATGGGTAGTGGAAAGAATACTGATCTAGCTCTCCACTGAGAGAACCAGCGCTTCTTGGATGAGCAATTAAGTCAATGGAGAAACAGCAAAGCCCCGTGGATAATGGCTTTGCTCTCACACAAAATGACCTTGTGTATAAGGTCAAACATTACGTGCATTGGGTCAAGTTATTGGCCAGCTCTTGGCAACTTTGTACGCTCAGTGTGTACTAAAGGGTATTTATGACTAAATGCTTGTAATAAGATGCATTTTTCTGCAAGTGATACTGTAGAGTTTTTATTTTCTATGTCCCCATTCAAGAGTATTAGGACCTCTGGCAAATGGCCCCTTTCTAAATTATATTTAAGAGAGGACAGAGGAAGAGGAATTTGTTCATGACACTCTTGGTCTGAGGGCTCAACCATTTTTTTATCTCTCTGCTCCACTAGACCATATGTCCAACATTTAGTAAAGTATACTTAAGAAAGTATAATCCAAAACACGGAGGCCCAGAAGTAACCCATACACATATAACAAAAATTGTAAAAATCAAGAATAAACTATATATGATAGTTATAATCTAATTTTGTTTTCTACTTTTATTTTTATCTGAATTCAAATTGTTGACATTGTGTTCTCTAAATAGATATCTATAGCATTTACTTGTTGCCACTAAACCTAACCACAATTTACTTTTTAAATATCTATAGGTTAATTATTCAAATTTTTGAAAGTTTCAATATTCTCTTTTAGTGAATCAGAGTTTGCTGTTTTCTTAAGGTTTAAGAAACACATGAGGAAGAGAATAACAAGCATGATACTTTGTCTCCACTTAGGAAATGTGGCTAAATGTTCTTGAATCATTCTATCATTAAAAATATTGGACAACTTATTTTACTTCCTAGAGACTCACATCTCCCATCTGTAATGTGAAAATTATAATAGTAACTCTTTTATAAGTGTTATGTGAAAATTAAATGAACTATTTCGTGTGAAGTTCTTATCACAGTGCTTGATAGTTGATGAGTATTCAATCCGTGTTGAGTATTACCCATATTTCTGAGCATATGATTAAAATTACTCAGTGCCGTTAGGTCTCCCTTTCATTATAGTTAAATGAATTAAATAAATTAATTTTACTAAGTGATATGATTTAATTTCCATTGGAGAAGTTGGACTTAACTCCAATAGATTAATATAAAATTATAATTTTATAAAATCACATTTTTTAAAATATTTCCCTAAGAACAAATTCTGAAGATCTATATTTAGCAGTGGTACTCTGTCATATTAGTAATAATGACAAACTAGCTTGTACTGAAGATTGACTTTGAATCAGGGGAGCCTAGATGGATCATTTGTATTGTATCTCATTTAGTTTCTAAGATAACCCTCCAAAGTAAATATTGTTCTTATCCCTATTTAACCCATGAGGAACTACCCTGGATGGAATCAGAATTTGAATCCAGATCTACCTGTATTCACAGGATCAGCACTGAATCATTAGCTATATTGCCATATTTTGTAAATTTATTGTGACCAGGTCATTAAAACAGATGATAAGATAATGTTTTTAAGAAATGAAGATTCCTATTATTCCTTCTACATTCTATTTCCCTTTAATGTATTAGATCGCATTAGTCTTTCTTCTAAGAAAACGTGTAATTGTGGGTTCTGATCTGGAGAAAACGGAGAGTGCATTTCAAGAGTCTCTCCACAGATAAGGCTCAGTCTCTATGACACCAAAGTATTTGAATCAGGCAAGAATGGCTCATATTTTGTTTTGCTGTCCCTAGAATTGGTTTTTAAACTTAACTCACCCTTCTTTTTGTTTAACTGATGGAAATCAACTAATTAAATAGTAAGCGTCAGGAAAGCAATAGTAGCCTAGTTCTGAGGTTGATGTTTAGATTTGGTTATATCGGGATGATTATGGGAGTTGGATTTCCGCTTCTCACATTTCAGTGTCTTTTAAGCTCAGATACCAACCACACTTGATGAAATCTGAGTGACTCATGTATGATGAGAATGGCCCATCAATCAAAGCCAAAGAACGGAAAGGTCCTTAAGACATTATTTCTGTTGGCTTGATTTTAGAGAGCTCAAATGTGATGAGTAGAAAATAGGTTTGTGTACTAGAAATATATACCATGCATTTATAACTTTAAGGCATTTCTGCACTGAAGTTAGGTAATTTCCCATTTTTTGTTCTCTTTTCCAAGTATAAATGATTCCACTTTGGAAATGAGCAAGAGAAATCCTTGTGTAAAATAGATAGGAATTAAAATGAAGAAATAACCTAAAAAATGTGATTTTCTTTCTCTCTGGAGAATCCTTGGTTTATTTTTCATTTTTAATTCAGAGGCCTAGATTATATTTTCTCCACTTTAGTTCTGCTACTATATAACTCTTGTTAGATCAATTAGGTTTCATCTTTCCTGGTTCAAGGCTAATATACCATCCTAGCTGTGAACATACCAATAGCCAAACATGGATCTACCCTTCTTTGTAAGAACCTGTGCTGAACACAATGAGTAGATAGATTAGGATCTACTAGGTCTTTTGCCTTTAGTCTTTGCCATGTACCATTTTGGTGTCCTTAGTGGGGACACAGGAGGTATGGAGCTCTCTTAGGTCATGCCTTAGGCAGCGAGGAGGAGAAATTGCCTGTCTAATCCAGTAAATCTTTAAAAATGATTACGTTATCTTTACATGAGCATGGGCAACCTTCTTCCTTAATTCTCTACCTCTGATCCCTCCATAATAAGCTGTAACTCTCACCCAACATGGATATTCAGCAGAAAATTTAAGCATTTCCATTTTCTATTACTTTGAAAATGAAAATCCTGACCAGGAGACAACTTTGTTTCTGAGCAGTCAGCTATAGACTCACTTCCTTTCATTTCATTTGCCACTAAAGTTATTAAAAATTAGAGAGCCGGTTATGTACAAGACGTGTTCTTTCGTCCAACATATGCATTAAAAAAACAATAGCATTCACTTAGCTGCCTCCTTTGTTTGGAGTCCTCCTTTATTCTCTGAAAATACAAATATGATATATTTGTATTCTACTCTAACTTGATAACATTTCTTGGAAAGAAGATTTAACAGTATATTCTTTTAAACTTCATTATGTTGTATTGATAAGCAATAAATAACAACATCATTTCAAGCAATTTCTGCATGTAGTTTTGAACCAGCCTTAGGTTGAAACATGATAAAAATCAACCAGACCCATATGTGCTTTGTGAATACTAATTAAGCTCTGATACTTTTCATTTCCAGTCAAGCTTCCAAAGTGATTCAGGTTTTACAGATCAGCGAGGCCTTCTTCAGAGTTCAGCTGCGTGAGAGATCTACTTGAATTTGTATGGTTGGTTTACAGGAATTCACCTTTGTGAATTCACACATATTGTAAAATTTTTATAGGTTAATTGTTCTAGTTAATGATCTAGTTCACCTGAATCTGTTTGGAGAGTGATAGTCTACAAAACAGATAGATACATTGGGACGTAGGTGACCTCTGATGATCTGACAGTTATTTGGTTACCGAAAGTCTGATGATTCAAAATTAGAATAAAGAAATTAAACCAAATATATATGCAGATTTTCTTGTTAGCAAACAAGTTTTGGACCTGAAATTCTCCGCTTCCTTTTCAGTGAACACATGGTTATCTGCTAATCTGACAAATGTAGTGGATAATCTGAGTCTGTTAAGATAGAACCTACTTCATATAATTTAAAAGGTGCAATCTTACAATGATACGTTATAGTCCCACTTATGTCTCACCTACCTCCCAAATTTGAAATACACAGACCATAATAAAGATTAGAGTGAGCCCTTAATCTTAATTATGCATTTTGCAGTATTATAAATGCTGAAAGATTACTTCCAATGTTTGGTATAATCTTACAGGGTGCAGATGTGCTTCCCTTTGGTACATGCCATCTTTACTGAACTAACAATTTCCATAATGCTGTCACATTCTGCATGGGAAGCAGATTTACAGATAGGTAATCCATGTAAGGTATTTTAAAGATAGCTTATTAAAGGATTGAGGCCTGCTGTTAAATTACATATGCTTTCAATTGCTCTAAGGAGCAAACAGCAACAAGAAATGTAGTAATTCAGCTAGGCCAGAGAAAGGCCTATTTAAAGTTTGACGATATATCCTTTAAACTTTTACTTCAAGCTCTTTTTGGGTTTTTTTTTTACTCCATTATAACTTTTATTTCATGCTATATAATGTAATTTTTCTAGTAACCCTAGAGTTTTTATATTAAGAATTAGCTATATTTTTCTTAACATTTATATCCTGACTTCATGATTTTAGAAATTGTCTTTTTCCTCGATAGTGGCATGAATTACTTCAAAGTAGTGGCCCAGACTTTGTATTTTTTAACATTGCTAAATGTGAATGGCTAAAGTAATTTCAGACTACATAATTGCATCTACTGTGGTTCTTCTGCTGTGTCCCTCATATGCTGAGAACCCAGATGTAAGGACTGGCTTGAAGAATGTCTTATCTTAGTCTCTGATAGTTCTGAGTTTGTGTTTTATCTTCAGACAAGAGGGAGAAGGTTAAGCTAGTCCTTAAATTTATTTTCAAATCTCTAAATCATATACTTTGCTGTACCATGATATGTTCTGAAAACATGAATTTCCTCCTGCATTTCCTTAGTGTCTTTCACAACACCTAACTTAGCTGTGTGCACATGGCAGGTACTCAGTCTAAGTTATTAACCTGGCTTGAACTGAAACCAGTTCTAATTACCTTTGAGTACGAGTTCTACCTTTCCCTTGATCATTGCTAAGTTTTCACTCAGTAATCTGTTCTTGATCCGTGCATTTCTTGTATTCTAGACCAGTGGCTCTCAAAGTAAGAGAGACACTAGGGAAGGTGACAAGGGAGGAGGTGGAAGGGGTCCTGACCATAAGTACATTTGAGGGATGCCATTCGGGATTTCAAAATTTATATCAACACCTTTAAAGCTCCATGATACTTTATATCAAAGAAATCTCCTTTCAGTTTCTTAAAGTCATTGGTCATTTGTTATGAGAAATAATATTAGAAATTTTGTTGTTATATCTTAGAAAAGCCAGTGCTTTGATCAATATAAAATGGAATAATCCCAAATTGGAAAAACTTGGTTTAGCGTTTGATAGCTTTTAGATATATTATGGATGAAGTTCATAGACTATACAAAAACTAAAACAAAAAGATGTTTGAGAAGAACTGAGTTATAAAAGTAAAAGTTAGATGGTTCCCTGACCATCCACACCATATAGTAAAAAGAATAAAAATCATATGACTCTGTTATTGCCACTAGGTTATAAAGCTTCAATGACAATTTTGTTTAGATTACATGCACATTGATATTTTTATTTAAAATATCTTTTCCATCAAGAGTATTTTTACTTTATTCTATTTCCCATGCAATCAAAATTAGTTCCATTTTCTTCTCTCCTTGTTAGATTCTTTTGAGGACCTGGAGGAGGTGGGCAAGATGGTACTTTAATACACTAATCCATTTTTTTTAACGTCTTTATGGGAGTATAATTGCTTTACAATGGTGTGTTAGTTTCTGCTGTATAACAAAGTGAATCAGCTGTACATATACATATGTCCCCCTATCTCCTCCCTCTTGTGTCTCCCTCCCACCCTCCCTATCCCACCCCTCTAGGTGGTCACAAAGCACCGAGCTGATCTCCCTGTGCTATGCAGCTGCTTCCCACCAGCTATCTATTTTACATTTGGTAGTGTATATGTGTCCATGCCTCTCTCGCTTTGTCACGGCTTCCCCTTCCCCCTCCCCGTGTCCTCAAGTCCATTCTCTTCGTCCGAGTATTTACTCCTGTCCTGCCTCTAGGTTCTTCAGAACCATTGTTTGTTTGTTGTGTTTTTTTTAGATTCCATATATATGTGGTAGAATACGGTATTTGTTTTTCTGTTTCTGACTTACTTCACTCTGTATGACAGACTCTAAGTCCATCCACCTCACTACAAATAACTCAATTTCGTTTTTTAGTCCAAGCCAATGGATTTTAGGTCTATGCAAGTGAAAATGAACACATAAGTTATTTAAAAGAGAAGTGCAGTTTAATTTACCTTATGTCAAACATAAGGAATATTAAATCTGTCTGAACTTAATTGCAAATTTCAGTCTTTCTATAAGGTGTAATTATCTGAACATCTTGCCATTAAAATTAAGTGTGAGTGAATTTTGACATATTCACTTTCCTTTGTAATAAATGAAGGTAATGTTTTTATTTTGAAATATTTATAGTGTAAATTACCAAAATGGTATTTCTCTCCTATTCTAATAAATCTGTTTTTACATAAGTGCTAGAGGTTAATGTCTAGATTTTAAATTGCTTTCCACTTTGATAATAAGTGAATTTCTAAGAGGGATGATTTTATTAAAGAGATTTTAATCACTCTGATTCCCTCTTTATAAGAGAATAGTTCATATTTGCACAAACTCAAATGTAAAATATGAAGTTTAATCAATATTTTTTCTAAATATATAGTTATGAATATTATTTTGAAAGGACTTTCTTAATAATGCAGTTCTTTTGTTAAACCTCTCTTTTTAAATATATCTTTTTTTCCTTTCTCCAAATTTTGGATGTTTTTCCTCATAATCATATAACACCTCTCAAAAGTGAATAATGGCAGTGATTCCACTGAAAATTAACTTTGAGTTAATGCACTGTAACTGTGATCAAATATTGATCGGTTCTCTTTATTTTGTGCATGGTTGCAAAGTGAGAAATATAATGCAGACCCTCAATAATTAACTCCATTACATTGAGAAAAATTAAACCAGTTACACAAAGGCATAAAATAAAAACACCTAACACCTGATATTCTGTAAGTATTATTATTGTCCTATATTAATTTTATTATTGTTTATGATGCATATTTTTAAATAACAATAACTTTAGGTATTTTTGAAGGGTCTACTAAATTCAGAATTATTACTGAAAAATGAAATGTAAATACCTAGATCTTCGATAACAAAGTAATTAAAATGTATGGTTTTGCCTGCTGTGTATAATAAGGGCTTATATTTGATCAACCATAAAAGTTATTTAATCATTTTAACCTTGGAATACTACTCCACAAAACACTACTTAATGGAAGTTAGCTGAGACGCATTAGAGTATCAAAACATCAGGTCTGAAAAGCAGGAGGGCCGGGAAAATTCAAGCCCAGCTTATTCTGACATAATACTATATAGCAGGTTGCATGGCAACCAGTGGCTGTGGATTTTGAAGTTACTTTATCCGCATTCAGTGAGGAAAGACTTAACCTGAATTGATTTTAGTAATTTTCAGAATTAATCAGGTATTCAAGAATTATTTTAACAGACATTTTCTACGTTTCTACAATTTGGAAATACATGTGTGCATGTCTGGTTCACAAAATAGCACTGGTTACTTGTTTCCTAGCTATTTGACTAATGATACATATTAGATACCTGCTGATAGATTTGTTACATCCTATAACTTGCATTAAAGCTGCTTATTGTCCACAATGTCTATGCAGCTGACTTTTCAATGATTTCCTATTGACCTCATCACAGTCAGTTCTGACAATACTTTCTATGTTTTCTTCTTTATGTTTTATTTTTGCTGTAACCTGCCATTACCTTGCATGATCCAGCTTTATGGCAAATCATTATTTTCTTTTGTTGTTGTTTTTGTTAAGAGTAGTTAAATTAGAATGAAGTTTATTAAATCAACCACATTTTTAAAACTTTTTCTTGAAATATAGTTGATTCACAATGCCATGCCAGCTTCAGGTGTACAGCAAAGTGACTCATCCATACACACACGTATATATAATATATATATTATTTCTTTATATTCTCCTCCATCATAGGTTACCGCCATGACACTGAGCACAGTTCCCTGCACCGCACAGCAGGTCCCCGTTGGCCATCCACTGCATACATAGCAGTGTGCATATCCCTATTCCAAACTCCCAATCCAGGACTTCCCTGGCGGTCCAGTCGTTAAGACTCTGTGCTTCCAAGGCAGGGGGTAGGGGTTTGATCCCTGGTCGGGGAACCAAGATCCCACATGCTGTGTGGAAAAAAAATCCCAAGCCATCCCTTCCCTCCCCCTCCCATGACCTAGCAACCTCAAGTTTGCTTTCTGTGTCTGTGGGTCTGTTTCTGTTTTGTAAATAAGTTCATTTGTATCTTTTTTTTTAAGATTCCACATATAAGCGATATCATATGATATTCGTCTTTGTCTGTCTGGCTTACAACCACATTTTATTTTGAATAGGGAAATAGAAAGTATTTCTCATTTCCACATTTTGTTTTCCCTAGTTTTAGCCTAGAATGAAAGAAGAGAAACAACAGAAGAGTTGGCTATAACTAATGTTTGAAGTACTTTTTTAGACATTTGACAAGCGAAAGTCACAATGTTAGGATTTTCTATTTGGCAAAAGAAAGAAATTTCTGAAATGCTATTAAGAAGTCAGTTCTGTTGACATTTCTTTGACTTAGTGGAGCCTTACCAAACATTTGATCTTATTATGTGAAATTTCTTAGTAATTTCACTAAAAGTAAACTTAACTACTTTGTGTAAAGTAATCCTGTATAATCAAGCTAAAATTTAAAAAAAAAGAAAAAACTACTTGAATCACATGACCAAAACAGTCTCACATAAATCTTCTGAACAAAAGGTCGTATGTACCATGCCAATGTCAAATATATCATCAGTGTCACATGTAAACAGCAGTGAAATGGTGGTTAAAATATGCATCAATTAATGGTACAAAATATATGTCTGCAAGTTCGTTCCTCAGGGATATGTGAATAGTGTCTGAAAATATAGTGTTCATGGTGGTGATTGTAGAGTTATTACTATGAAGAACTGTGTCAGCCAGAAACTACAGTAATTTTTTTAAATGAAGTATATTTTTTGAGCCAGAGGTATTTTCATTAAAGGATAAGCAGAAATCACCAGTCAGACATTCAGGTTTGAATTACTTGCACTATAGCAGTCTCTCTACATCTTCTCTAGACTTCAGTTTTAATTCTGTATCACTCATTTTATAATCAGCAGTCTCGGATAAACTGTAACATAATTAAAACATCTTGGATTGTGTGACATTTCACAAATAAATTCCACACAGAACTGGCTATCAAATCACAGCTGTAGTATGAATAAATCAGTCCTACAATGTTGTTCATTATTTGACAGGAAGTGTCTGCTCAGCTTCTTAAAGAGCTGCTTCTATTTGTTTGTTTTGTGTTTGCTTTTTTGTTTTGTTTTGAAGAACAAGCAAGTTTCCATCTATCTGCATTTTCTATGCATTAATTTTAAGAGATGGATTTCAACAAATAATAGCTAAGACTGTTAGCCACAATACGTAACTGCAGCATGTGTTAAATCTTCCCACAAGAAGGGTTATCACCTGTATTATAGGGAGGGTTACCTTGGGCATCAAAAGTAAGTGAAATGTATTTCAAAACTCACAAATTGTTATGCTGCACTATGAATTGTGGTGGTACTAACAGTGTAGTGTTAGTAGTAGTGATTTTGGGTAGATTTCCCACTTCTATCTTTTCCAAGGCATGTTTTAGTGCAATTTTTTTGTTTGCAGCTTTTTCCTCTCAGATGTTAAGATCAGAGCTTTTCTCAGGAGGATGTCTTTAAAGGGAAATAAGGTACCTTAGTGCCAAAATTATCTCCTTGTCTTGCACTAGAAGCAGTCAGGTGTTTCAGGGTGGTTTGACCCCAGAAGGGCACACATATGTACAGGGCAGTTGGGAATCCACATCAGATCTCCCACCTATTTATCGTGATGCTGGAAGAATTCAGGTCATGGATTTGACAACAGCCGTGTATTTTGGCCTTGTGCCTTGCTCTCACTTCTGACAACCAGGTCAGCAGTGGGAGAACAGAAAGTGAAGGCAGCTCCCTTGCTTTTTGTTTCTCTTTGACATCGTTGAGCCAAAAGGCACAAATGTTAGAACAGAAGGTTAGGACAAGCAGAACTCATAGGAAACTCAGTCTAGTATTATCTAAAATAATTATTTCAGCTCTGTAACATTTCTCCAAAGGGAAAACAAGCAAACAGCAACCAAATGAATATTGAAAGAATGGGTGATACTTGGACGTCTTTTTCCCCCAAAATAGCTCATACTCTGTTGAGATGGTAGTAGAACCAAATATTAATATAATGCTAAGAACTAATGAGAATGCAGCACATATAGGGAAAAGCTGTCTATTTCAGGTCAGAAAAAACAGTGTTATTAATAAATACTAGGGCATGTATTTCTCGTGTTTCCGAGGTTTTTCGATAGGCACTAGAAGATGAGCCAGTTAGTCTGAGGGCAAAACATATAAAGTTCGATTAGTGGGCAAACAGTATACAAAAGAATGAGTAAATGTGAAGAGTCATATTTAAATTTTATTGATGATTTTTTAATTAATGTATAGAAGGGAGTAAAAGTGCAATTAAGATTGGGCAGATAAATATGAAAATACAAATTACAGTGGAATATGTTGGGGAGAAAAATCAGTAGTATGGAAACAAAGGGGAGAGGGGAAGTAACTGCTTTGAAGGATTTGGTGGTGATTAAATAAAGAGCATTTACTAGATGGAGATGGAAGAGAAGGATATTCTAGGTACAAAGACACAAAATTTTATAAGATCCTAGCTTGTCCAGGAAATGGGCAGAAGCTCAATGTAGTGTGTGGCATAGGAAGAGACGGCGTGATATGGATTGACATGTTGGAGAAATACACCATACACAGATGAAGATGGGCTTTCATTAAAAATCCTGAAAATCTGGGCTTCCCTGGTGGCGCAGTGGTTGAGAGTCCGCCTGCCGATGCAGGGGACACGGGTTCGTGCCCTGGTCCTGGAAGATCCCACATGCCGCGGAGCGGCTGGGCCCGTGAGCCGTGGCCGCTGAGCCTGCGCATCCGGAGCCTGTGCTCCGCAACGGGATTGGCCACAACAGGGAGAGGCCCGCGTACCGCAAAAAAAAAAAAAAAAAAAAAAAAAAAATCCTGAAAATCTGGCCAGTTTCCTTCACAGTCCTAACCTAGTTTACTAAAACACAGGTCAATAAAACCTTACAATTTAAGCATTTCATTATAAAAATTATTTCTTTGCAGAGGAACACGGTCATAATTGTTCAAGGTAAGGCAATATGGTTGAAGTCATATTGTAAGAGTCTGGTTTTTTTAAAGCATATATTTAATTAGACAGCCCAGTTCTAAACCTAATGAAGAGCCTAACATTGTTTGTTAAATTGGTTTTACATAGATTCTATACCACTACAAAATCGGCAGAAATAAAACTGAGCATATTTACTCTTCCTTTATACATATATTTGGATTACATTAAATCTGCAAAAATCGTTAAGAACTATCTTTTCTAAGTTCTGAATATGTCAGGAAATTGGATGCCCCTTAAAGGACTTGAAGGCTATGTGAAATGTCACGCCCTCCAGAGTTCTAGCCTGATTGATTTGATATCTTACATTTGAAATCTGTGGGTCCATCCATGCTGTAAGGATGCAGAATTAATTAAGTTATATCATGTTAATTAGGTAACTGCCTTCTCCCCTCATACTTCCACCCCTGACAAGGTGAACAGATCCCAGTTTCCTTAGGAAAGAACATTATCAGAATATGCTGGAGAGTCAAGCTAGCCAAGTTTAGCTTGCTAGAAAGAAAATAGGTAGCTGGTGTGTTGCATTTAATTATGGAAGGCTGCAAGATTCCCATGACATATTTACCTCATTTACCTAGATGATATTCTAATATTTATTAGGTCATTTGAGAAACATCTGCAATACTTAGATAAGATGTGCTGTCTCATCGGGGAAAATGGACTACAGTTCAACTCCACGAGGCACTGTACTCCTTGTATGAACCCTAGTTTTGTTTTCTGATGAGGTCTCCCTCTTGACCATTTAGCCCACTGGTTAGCACGTAAAACCCAGGGAGGCTCACGTTGTAAGTTGGATTCTCCTGTGAGCTAGTGGTCTCAGCACAGTGATGTGTGGCTGCCCTTTACCTCAGGCAACCTGGTCAAATGGAGGACAAGTGACAGGATCAAATGATCGTGGATGAGAACGTGTTTCTAAACTCTAAGCCAGTATATAATTAAGGGATTAAGTTTTAATCACAATATTAATATTGGAAAGCTAATCAAAGCATGTTGCCATATTAAATCAGTACAATTACCGGTTTATGTGTTTTGCAAACTGATACATTCTGAATCTAAAATTAATAACTTATATGAAGATATTTAATTCAGTGTAGTATATACTTGGAGATATCATAAACTTTTAATAGAAAATTGAGTGAAAGCATTATGTTTGCTCAACATACAAATAAGATTAAGTTTAGGATTATTTTATGAGTACGAAATAAATTAGTAACTATAATAACTTACAAGGAGTTTGGAGTTGGAGTTTACAAGGACAAATAAATAGTATCTCTTTTCCCTTTCCTTTTGAGAGGTAGATATGGCCTATGACAGATGAAAATCAGAAGAGCAGCTTTAATGGACTAAAGTGATTGAAGATCACGGTGTAGGTGTGTTAGCCAACTACGCTGCCTCAGAGTGCCTCCAAGACTTAGGTAGTTTTACCCCCACAACCACAGGTAGCGCTGAACAGCTGCTGATCATCCTGGGCATAAAGTGGACCCTGAGGTCTGCTCTCTGAGGGCCAGCTGGCTCCCAAGAAAAGGAAGAATGGGAGGGGCAGAACCCAGGCTCTTGTCTAAAATTCACCAACCAGAGAAGTCACTTTTATTCCCCTGGGGAGAAACAAGGGATAGGACAGAGAGATTGCAGGACTGTTTTACTGGTAGATAACACTTCCATTAGAAATGTGGAAATGTGGAATAAAGGACCTCAAATCTAGTAATGAATTATTTTACAGGTAACTTCAACTTTGCATGCACCATTCAGTTCACATATTACCTTAACACTACTACTTCATTTAATCCTCAGAAATCTCGTGTGTGTGTAGTTTTCCTCATTTTATTCATGGGGGAGCTGAATCTTAAATTAAATAATTTAATTAAATATTTAATACATTGTGCATTGCCACCCAGATAAGAGAAATAGCCAAAACGAAGACACTGAAGTCCGGTGATCAACTGTTATACTGCCCTTAGAAATTCTAAAATGATTCAAATCTAAATATATATAGGATTTGTGAAAAGTTTAAGTCCATGAACAAGGTGAATTTGGCAGCTTCAAAATTATTAATAGTGCCTAAAACACAAAAATTAGAATCAATGCACAAAAATATATGACAGTACACAAAAATGAAGACTATTGTGTAATATCACATTGGAAATGAAATTCATTTTAGTCAACTTGATTAAAATGCCCAAAGGGTTTCTCTAAAACAGTATAAATATTTCTCACTTTATTTTTTCTTTGGACCTGTGATGTCGTATCTGTTCCAAAGGTTCTTTTTTTCATTTTTTATGCTCTTGGTACTAAGTGTAGCAGAAATAAATTACTGATCCCCCTTGGTTTTAATCACCCATTTAATAAGTGTTTCCTATAGGATAGGATAAGATATAGCTAGTAGTGTATACAAAAATTATTTATCATTTTTTCTTACCTAGAGTTCTTATTCTGCATAGCAAAGAAGTTCTCTTAGGTAAAGGTGGCCAAATAATGTAACATATAAAATGGGACAATTTGAGAGTGAAAGGGAGCTTAAGTTAGTTTGCGACAACAAGCATAAACTGGCATATGCTAAGAAAAACACTGAATTATAAAGAAGCAATTTTTTTTTTTTTTTTTTTTTTTTTTTGGTACGCGGGCCTCTCACTGTTGTGGCCCCTCCCGTTGCGGAGCACAGGCTCCGGACGCGCAGGCTCAGTGGCCATGGCTCACAGGCTCAACTGCTCCATAGCATGTGGGATATTCCCGGCCCGGGGCACGACCCCGTGTCCCCTGCATCGGCAGGCGGACTCTCAACCACTGCGCCACCAGGGAAGCCTTAAAGAAGCAATTTGATGCACCTCATTTAGCATGATATTTGTCTAGGGAACATATAACCTATACTTACACACTCCAACTCTACTTGTGGGGTCTTTGTCTGTTGGTCAAGGTTGGTTACATCAGTGCTATTCAATGTATGGCCTTGGACTCTAGCCAGTTGGTGAACTGTTTGTTTCGCATCTATAACAAGTTAAGGAACTTGTGTCAAAATGTAAATGTACTATGCCGCTAACCCCACAATGCAGTCAAGTGACATTGTTTTATAGGAAGACTCTCACAAAGGAAACATTGAGTTAAGTTATATTACGATTAATACTCTGGCATTAACTTCTTTTATTTTAAACTTGTTCAAATAAGACTTTTTTTAAACTGAAGTATAGTTGATTTACAATGTTGTGTTAATTACTGCTATAGCAAAGTGATTCAGCTATACATACATATACACATTCTTTTTTTTATATTCTTTTCCATTATGGTTTATCATAGGATATTAAATATAGTTCTCTGTGCTATACAGTAGGACGTTGTTGTTTATTCATTCTGTATATAAAAGCTTACATCTGCTAGTCCTAACCTCCCACTCCATCCCTCCCCCAACCCACTCCCCCTTGGCAACCACCAATCTGTTCTCTATCTGTTCTCTATGTCCATAGCTCTAACTTCTTATCCCCTGCAAACTATCTGTTCTCTATGTCCATAGCTCTAACTTCTGTTCTCTATGTCCATAGCTCTAACTTCTTATCCCCTGCAAACTATCACTTTGCCATCATAATCAAATATATTACATTAGAAGTGGGGAGAGACAGAGGCATTTTACCTCACAGACATTCAAGGAATAAGTCTCGTTCTGTCTTGGAATGATGCTTTACTCAGAGAATAAGCTCTTGTCTAAAGTTTTAGGAGCTAGCCTGGAGAAGATAATAGTCAACTCTTCAGCTCACAGCTCATTGGCCAGAACTAGGCATATGGCTCCAATCTAACTGTAAGAGGGTCTGGGAAATGTAGTCTTCAAGTGAGTCAGTCAGTTTAAAAATGAGGAGAAATCTGACAATCCTGACCTTACATTATTAACCACATTTACAATCCACTAGAAGTAAAAGTTGGACTAACTGTGCTTATTTGGGTTTTTAACAGTAAAAGCTGTGCCCTCCAACTTCACATGCCCATAATAATTGAAGAATTGTTGTAGAGTGTCATATTTATTGTGAAAATAGCAAAAATTATATGATAGTTCTGGCCTAGTCATTTTAGGATTTTGTGTGATAAAGAGATCTAATTGTGTATATTATTTTGCCACTTAAAAACAGCTTCCTTGCTCTTGTTCTTTATTTCCTTTAAGGTCATAATTCTGTGAGATGTGCTTTTATGTCCATTTTGTGTATATTGAAACTGTGGAACAAGAAAATCAAAAGACTTTGCTGAAGGTCTTCTTTTGGCAAACAATAATTAATACCTGCCATGCTCCAAGCATATGCCATGGGTTGAATCAAAGATGAAAATCATAAAATCTAGGTTTACCTACTTCCATTTCAGTACCGTTGTCATAAAGAACAACTTCTACATGATAGTAGGGATATATTTTAACTGGAATTATTCTTTACTACAAAACTTAGGGCTCAGAGTATGGGTGTTACGGCTGATCAAATAGCTACTCTATTTTTGGTGATAAAGGGAAGAACATGAACAAAGGTGGCCTCTCTGACGTGCCTTTTGATGCTCCATATTATAAAAGTTAAGAGACAGACATGTTATTCCTGAGGAAACGCGACTCGGGATTTTTTGCCCTTGATTTAAAGTAAATAATTGAATGCAACATTTTCACTCATCAAGTACAACGTCATGAGCTTCCCTGGTGGCGCAGTGGTTGAGAGTCTGCCTGCCGATGCAGGGGACACGGGTTCGTGTCCCAGTCCGGGAAGATCCCACATGCCGCGGAGTGGCTGGGCCCGTGAGCCATGGCCGCTGAGCCTGTGCGTCCGGAGCCTGTGCTCCGCAACGGGAGAGGCCACAACAGTGAGAGGCCCGCATACCGAAAAAAAAAAAAAAAAAAACGTCATGAAACTTTAGAAAATTAGTGAATTTTTGCCCATTTTAATGATGTTCTGTATTACATGCCCTTATATATAGTTTAATGGAGTTGGTCAAAGGATTATACTGGTGTTCTCTATTTTCTTTTTTCTTCTAAAAGTCACCTTATTAGTTAAGAGCCTGGAGCTAATGGAGCTGTAATCAAGAGATTCATACACTGGAGATATCTTAGTTTCATGATTCCCAAGAAGCTCAACCCAACCATGTTTTTCAAAAATGTATGCAATTACTTACACAATACTTAAAATTTGGGGGAAAATAAAGTACCAACCAGGAATAAAAATGAAGGACCAATCAGGAATAAAAATCAATTGAGAGTGCATACTTAACTAAGAATAGGTCAGGTGATATTATCTCTGTACACAAAGAACAGCAGAGTATACTGAATTTAATAGATGGGACTATAGTCATTATTTATTTAAGGGAGATTTTTAGGAACTTTTTGTAGTATGATACCTGAAAAAGATACGAAAGTTTAAGCTATATGAAACTTTCAGGGTGAAATATGAAACTCTCTTCTAAGGTTTTGGATTTCGTTATGAAACTCAAAACTCAGCCCCATTTTGGAGGGGTTGGCTGCATCGAAGCACTTCACAGGCTTTCACTCTATACTAACTTTTTATCTATTATAGGAACCTGGAACCTTATTTTTTAAGTCTGCCTACTTCTTGGTAGGTCACATAGTTTTTTGAGTCAACATCAACAGAATTACATGTTGTTACTATAAGACTCCAAAAGTTCTTTAGAGATTATTCAGCATGAGCCATTTTTCTCATGAAGAAGCGTTCCTAAACCCAACTAAGATAGAAAACAATTCCTTACACTTGTGTAGTAATTGGCAAAGGCTAACTTACGTTGTAGTTACAAACAACTCCAAATCTCAGTGGTCTGAAAAACCAAGTTTTGATTTTCGTTTATACAACATGTCGCACGTGGTCATCAGGACGGTTCTGTCCTCTGTATTCACTCGAGAATCCTGGATAGTGGATCTCAACACGGGCTTCTTTGATCACTGTTGCAGGAGGAAAGGGATACGGTGAATTACCTGTTGGTAGTGAGCGCTGACTGAGCGCATCACTTCTGTCATATTCCATTGGCCAAAGCAAGTCACACCTAGTTTGAAAGTGTGTGGGGAAGGGCAGTCATCTCATATGAAGACCATCCTTTCACATGCATGGAAGGACGGGAGACCTGTTCTAATTGTGAGCATCCCTGTATTCTATCTTCAAATCGAGAGACATACAGAAAGAAATTATCTTAGTAATCAATTTTACTGTTTTGAAACTTCTTAGAAAACATATTTTATTTTAAATGTTGGAATCTCAGACTCAACATGTCTAAACATACAAGCAATCTGTGTGTTTGTGTGTGTGTGTGTGCGTGTGTGTGTGTGTGTGTGTGTGTAAGTGGTCACTAGAGCACACTCCCAAGCCAAAGCCTTGGCCTTTCTCGAACTAGATGGGTGACCTTGGGCATTTTGCTTAACATCTCTGTGCCTCAGTTTCCTCGTCTCTAAAATGGTTCTAATAATAGTAACTAGTTTATAAGGCCATTGTGAGAATTCATGGAGAAAATACATACAAGGGGCTGAGCCAGATCCTTGTACAGAGTGAGCACTCTGTACATGTTAATTGTTATCGTGGCATTGTTTTTATGTCCTACTTTTGCATCCTCTCAATCAGTCTACTTAAAATCTTGATGTCCTTTTTGTCTCTTAGCATCTTGTCCTTCTCCCCCTGTACCTATGTGGTCATCAGTGCCTTTAAGTTATTCCTTTAAGGTAGGCATCAGCAAACTATGGTCCTATGAGCTAAGAATAGTTTCTGTATTTTTAAAGGGTCGTAAAAAACAACAAGAAGCATAATTGTAACATGAAACCCAAAATATTCACTATATGTACCTGTACAACCAACCCCTAGTTTGCCACCCCCTACTCTAAAGTATCTCTTGTAGCTGTTGCCTCTTTTCATGACTAACAACTACATTTGTTCCATTGCTGTCTTACCCCTCATCTAATTTTCTGGTCCCTGTTCACTTCCCAGTACATACTTAACCCAACTGCTACACCTCAGCTTTCTGCCTGGAGGACAAGTGGTACATTTTCTACTTAAAATTTTATTCCTGAGTTAACATAGCAGTAAATAGATATTTACTGAATTCTTTTCTGAGAGTCAGATTAAGTTAGTTAATAGGAAGTCTCTCAGAGCAAAATTGTTAATTTGGCCACTACCTGAGGAAGATTTCTCTTTTAAGGTGGGAAAAAGCCTGGGGAGGAGCCAATAGAGAGATATAAGTTGTTGTTGGAACAAAAAATGTTTAAGGAAGAAGTGCTGGAGCAAGGGAGGAGAATGAGGAGTGTGCTAGGAGAGGGATTCATTCATTCGTTCTACACATATTTAATACTGCCATGTTGCAAAAGCATTGTTATAAGAAATGGGACATGGCAGTGAACAAAACAAAAAGACTAGGCCATCATAAAGTTTACATTCTGAAAGACAAATAGTAAACAAACAAATAATTAGAGCCTCTCTTATAGATTGGAGGCAAACCATTATCACATTAACTTTATGAACGTAGATTGTATTATCCCAGTATTATCTGTGGAAATCGATGCAGACATGCACTGGAATCAAATCATACTAGGTCACAAGAGCCAGTCATTAAACTGGGGGGGAGGGGATTTTGCCAGCCAGTTTTTAAACACAGCCATTATTTAAAATTAAATTATGTAAACATAATTAAATAAATTATAGTTTTAAAAGGTAATACTCCAAATGTATCCTATCCTAATTATCTTACTACTCTTTACTATTAGCTGTGCTATTGAGGTTATTTATATCGATTATATCCTGATGGTGGACATGCTATAATGGTGTGCAACCTGCCCAATACCATGTCACCAGCGAGAGTGGTAGAGCCAGAAATCCAACTTACACGTCTCACTGACTCTAATCCGAGTATTCTTACACTTCTCAAATCATAGTTCTTAGACAGTCTGCATCAGATCCCCCAGGAGGGGATATGCACTGGAGATTCTTGGACCTTGTGCCAGGGCTCCTGATTCAGAATTTCTGGAGCTGGGGCCAAAGAACCTGGAAATTTCTTATTTACTGTAGGTGATTTAAATGCAGTCTCTAAAATAAGAGAACCACTTGTTCCTCATCATATTTTCTCTCAAACATGGAGTTATTATATTTCTAAACAATAAGATTCCCCAACCTGAAATAAATTGTCATTTTGGAGACCGTGCAGAAAAAAGAGGAACTTGAAGGAAAAGTGATTTTTTTTCTTATTTGACTAAGTTATTATTGGAAAGAAAGTTTAATGGACATGCTTTATATATATATATATATATATATATATATATACACCTAGGTATATGTATATATGTGGATGTATATGTATGTGTGATTCACACTGTATATGATAATCTTGGTCAAGTATACTAAAATGGCAACAATAACTTCACAGAGCCATTCTAATACTACCTTTTCCCAAACCTTGTTGAGAGATCATGTGCTCTTATTATCAACGATTTCTGCGGAGGGGCATATTCTGTTAAGATCCTCCTGATTTAGTCAAATCCAGATACCAAAAGAAAACAGCCAGCTACCTCATACGCTTTTCACCAGTCTAAAAGAATCAGAGTGATTTCCCAAGGTCTGCAACCTTATTCCTTCCTATAGTATATTAACTTCCAAAGGATTTTAAAGAATACAGCACAACAGGGTAGTCACTTAAGGCGGAAAATTCATCTTCACCAATGCTGAGCCTCCTGTTGGAATGGATTAATCATCAAAGTCGTTTATTCTGTCAAATTCTCCAAGGGTGAAATCACACATCTTACCCCTGGTGTGTGGAGCCGGCATTACCTTCATCTTACTGGCACAGATACAAACTGTGAGTAACTTCTATGCACTGCAAAGGAGGAAGTGCTGATACATTTAAAAGGGAGCTGCTTCTCCAGCAGCACCTGCCCAGAAGTTGCTGAAAAATTATACTCCATGCCTGTCTTTCAGTATTCCCTACTGATAGGTCAGCAGTTATTACAAAACTATCCCGATAAGAATCTGCTTGGAGCTTCTGGGATCATGTTAACCAAAATGGAACCACTGAGTCAGAGAAAAGCAAAGAGATGAATCAGAATAGCAAAAATCTCTTTCTCTTTCTGCCTGTTTATATCATATCCAACCTTCAGGGAAAAATCTAATTCTTAACTCTTTGCAAGGTTTTCCTCATCACCCCAGAGTTTATTCCTTCCCTGTTTTCATCGTCTTGCTGTTCTCTGATCACTGCCACACTGTCATTGTTTCTACTATTTACTGATATTTATCTTATGTTATTTGTATTTCCTTTATATGCATTTCTCTGATTGATTATTTAGCTCTTTTAGGGTGGAAACCATGACATAAATTTTTCTACGGCCTCTGCAGTATTGAGCACATAGTAGACATGTAATAAATTCTAGTCGGTTGACTGTTATATTAAATGGAAAGATATTGTTCTCAGGCTTTGGTAATGTATTTTTGTATTTAAAAAATAGTGTTTCACTTGAAAGTTATTGCTTCAATTATGAAGTATTTTCTTTTACTATCCTTATAATTTAGAATAGAAATAGAATTTAAATTATTAATGTTTGGGATCAGAGAGAAACAAAATGCATTAATATTCACATAGTGTGCTATGGTTTCCTATTACACCTTCGCACGCATTATCCTTTCACATCCAGGAGGAGTATCCCCAAATTCTAGTGGAGGGAGCAGACTCAGAAATGATAAATAGCTTGTCTGTCATTACACAGTTAAGAAGTAGCTGGGCTGGGACTTGAGCCCATGACATTTAACTCCTCGTTCTATACTCTTTCCAGCACAGTACCTACTACCTAGACACTGAGTTCTTGTCTTTGTCAGTAAAGCACAGTATGACCTTAAGTCATGAAACGTCACTAAAAAGCCCTTAACTCAACTATAAAATAAAATAAGTAGGGTCCCCAAATTTAGTCATCTAAATGTCGGGTCATGTTATTATGTAATCATTGGTCACAGCCATCCTGAGCAGCTTGCTATCTGGGACTTCTAAGGCCCGGCTTCTAGAAGTAAAGGTCTCTGACTGCAATTTGGTGCCACCTGGTGGCAATTGTTCAGTCTGGCTCAAAAATCAAATGGGGATGATTATGGATGTGGTGGGTGCTAGAGCATCTAGAATAGGGGCAATAGTTCCAGGAATCTCTGGGTTCGTTGATACCAATTTCGTCTGCCTGGTGCAAAAAATATTAGTCCTGGAGAATAACCCTCAGGTCCCATGAGAAAATGAGAACTTTAGTGTACTTCCATTTTCAAACTGTGGCTGGATGGAGAATGGAAGTCATTCACCAATCAGATTATATCTGAATTTATGTAATCGTCAGGCACATTATTGCAAGATATAATTGTACTTTGCATCCTTGTGCTAAAAATCTAGTGAGATAATGTCTTTGAAAAGGGCTTTTGCAAAGTGTAAGGCACTAAAAGAACACAAGGGATTATCGAAAATTGGTAATTCCTTTAGAGAAAAATTGTCCAGTGTTAATTATAAATATGACAAAGTAAGAATTTTTTTCATAAGTCCGTGCCTTCTGCTGTTCTGCTCTGTCCTTGTCCTGATTCTGTCTTCGAAAGAATTCTGAAAAACAAAGTAGACTGACCCCTAGTTCAAAAACTCTTCAACGATTCATACCTCCCAACAACCCTCATTGCTTGTTATTAAAATATACTCCCAATGCCTTACTTTGCTGTTTATGTAGCCCCCCAGTTTTACATATATTTCCTTATTTAGCCTCCATAGCAATTCCATTTTACAAATGAGACCCAGCTGTAAAGAGATGACTTATTAAAGATCATCCATTTATTAAATGTCAAATTCGATCCTCTAACTCAAAGTCCACTAGCTCCAAATATATTACTCTTTTCTACTGTTTCTTCCTTTGTCTGACATTCGTGGTTCTGTGTGCTCTTTCCCCAAACTACTTTTCCAAGTTCCTTTTCAGCACCTTCTCGTTTATTCTTCTGTACAGGTATGCCTTTTTCAAATTTGAAATACTCTACCAGCTGCCAACTGCAAAGCTTACATACTTACAAAAACCCAAGAGATGGTAATGTCTGAATCAACATCACCATCATCCTAATCACCAATTAACTTGTGCTAATAGTAATTAAGGTGCCTCACACTATAAATGTACTATGTTAATTATATGGTAGTTGGAATCACTATGTCTTTTTGCTCGTCTTGTAAATGATATAAAAAAAAGAAAAATACACACTCATGCACACATACCACAGACACTAAAGTGCTAAATAAAACAAAAGTGTAACTGTAAACAAATCAAGCTTTATTAGGAAGGCTGTGTCATATAATATAATCTGAAGTCTAGATTCAGACAGGCTTGGGTTTGATTCCTCTCTTGGCCATTTACCTTGAACATACTACCTAATCTCCCTGAACCTCAGTGTTGTCTTACGTAAAATGGGGATGATTATAATTGCAGAACCTTTATCATAAAATATCGTGGAAGAGTAATTTTAGATAATACATATAGAGTGCTTACCATAATTTCTAGTAAGAAGTAAAACGCGTTGTATGTTAGTTGTTATTATTGTTGTTGTTATTATTATTATCTTTAGCGATGTTGTCACCATTATTAGTCTTTACTCCCTTCATTGTGCCTGATTGTCTAGGTAGGATCAAAGCCAACTGGAGTGAATAATATAATTAGTGGACCGATAAGTGTCTCCTTAGCAGCAGTCCTTTGTGATTAATATTTTATGATGGATTCCATTTTCAAATTAAATTTAACGGCCTTGATAGCTATGCAGAGGCCAATACGGAAATAGTGAGTTATCTCATTGGATAACTTTCTGTTAGAAATAATGGGTGTCAAGTTTAAGTGATTTTGTTTGACTTCACAGGGAGCCACAGCCATCCTTAATACACAAAGAAAACTTTTCCCAATTTATGAGTCACATTTACATTATGCAAAGCATACATTTATTTGAAAGATGTAATAAGGTCCTCCAGTAACCTGGCCATAGTCAGTGATTGTAAGTTGAACTAATGAGCATCTAGGGATGAAAACAAATGGATGGAAAGTCAACTTATTATCCACATCACTCTGCTGGTGTTCTAAGGAGCTGTCCTGCGTGCCTCCCGTTCTGTGTCACCCCTGCTTTATCAGTGTCCTTTTTCAAGAGTCACTTTTCCATGTGTTACACGTTTCACAAGAATTACCTCTCAAGTTTCCCATAAATGAACGTTGAAATATGATGGATTCCCTTGTTATCCAAAAGTTTAATCATAAGTTTACAGAGTTTTCTTCTTGTCTTATTTATGATTAATTTTATCTATGATTAATTTACTATTAATTTATCACTATTAATTACTAGTAATAGCAGTGTTCAGTATATTGTGCAGGTACCCCCAGTATATTTTTGTTAAAACCTTAGAGCTGCAGATCAAGCGCAGTCGTTTCATGAAAAGTGTCTGCCGTGTACCCTAACCGGCAAAGAACGTCTCACTGCCATGCCAGGCAGCCAGTTCACTCTTATTTTCTGTAAGGAGAAAGTCTGACTTTGTGTTCCAGTTCAAATAAACATGTTGATTCATGCCCCCAAAACAATCTTCTCTCTTTTGAATTCAGATCTTTAAATAGATACATAGAGAAAGCATAGAGCCTTACCAAGAGTTGTGTCCCCTGGAAGGAATAAGCCACAGCCCACTTCATATTTCAGACGTGCAGTATTTCAGCCTTCCTTTAACAGAGACTGCATCCTAGAACCTTCCCTTTGTTTTGGCACCCTGGGGGTTTTAACACCTTGTTGTGAAGCGCTGTAAAAGTGGGCTGTGCCTTTCATTTGTAAAGCCAGAAAAGGACTTCTGTGAGTGGAAGGTCAAAGGAGAGAAACTAGTGAAAAGTACACTGATGAGAACCCTAGAAAATGATTCCCTTGAACCACCCGTGCAGGCAAAATCCTGGAACATCTTCAGGTGGTCCCAGCAGTTCACATACCCCAGTTAAAAGACAACTGCAGCAAGGCACAGAGCATGATACAAACTTGGCATTCAGTAAGTAGGTATGGAATGACTGGATTTTACCACGATCTATGTAGCCTTCCATATTGTATAAGTCCACCCAAAAAAAGAGGTTTATTGTATTTTTCTCATAGCATTTCTCTGTAATGACTATACATTATATTTTAATATCAAAAAACTTCTTTTATAAGTCATATACATCTGCTGATGAACCTAGTGGCAGGGCAGGAATAAAGACGCAGACATAGAGAATGGACTTGTGGACACAGGGCGGGGAGAGGGGGAAGCTAGGGCGAAGTGAGAGTAGCATGGACATATATACACTACCAGATGTAAAGTAGACAGCTAGTGGGAACCAGCCGCATAGCACAGGGAGATCAGCTCCGTGCTTTGTGACGAGGGGTGGGATGGGGGGGGTGGGAGGGAGGCTCAAGAGGGAGGGGATATGGGGATATATGTATGCATACGGCTGATTCACAGTGTGTTGTACAACAGAAACTAACACGGCATTGTGAAGCAATTATTCTCCAATAAAGATGTATCCAAAAAAAAGAAAGAAAAATAGGGAAAAGTATAAAATACTGCTTTGAATTCTCAATGCTGTCGTTTATAGTTTTCTTCCATTCACCCTCTGTGTTTATTAGGTTCCGGTTGTTTTTCACTCTGCATATCCTTTTAAAAAAATAAAATGTAAAATGGGCACAATATTTTTTTTGTCCCCACCTTCCCCAGGCCTTCTATTCATGAATATTGCATTCTCAATTAGAGGGTTACTCAAATAATTCTACCCCCAAAAAATATATCTGGAACACAGATAGAGTTAGCCTTTGTGAATCTCGTGTTGCCATCTCACATGAAATTCAGCATCGCTGGTGTGAGAACATTCTTTTTCATCAGAATCCTCTTGTTTGTACCATCTGTTACGGTAGCCAACTTGCCACATATGGGTATTGAGCAGCTGAGATGTGGCTGGTCTGAATTGAGATGTGATATAAGTATAAAATACACACCAGATTTCAAAGGTTTAATATGACATCCATATCTATGTATATTTGTCTGTAGATAGAGAGCTATAAGTGTATTTAATATAAATTTAATAGACATATAGTATAGAATTAATGAGATTATATATTTCATTAAATTTTGCACAATATATACATTTTATACTATATAAATTGTATGAGATAATATTATGGTATCTCATTAAAATTTATATAAAATTATGTTAATCTGACAATGTTTTAGATATACTGGGTTAAGTAAAATATATTATTAAAAATAATTTTACCTGTTTGTTTTTAGTATTTGAGTAGAGCTACTACAAAATTTAAAATTACATATAAGGCTAGCAATACATTTCTATAGATGTTGCCACACTTTTGCAATCCAAAGGCCTAATGTTTATCCCTGTCCCTTTGAAGTTTCCCTTTTTTTGCCCTCTGCTTGCAAAACATTTTTAATTCCTGTCTATCAAAATATTTTCTAGACTAGGTCTAGATCCCTGTTTTATTGGAACATGGTCAATTCTTTGGATCTTTATTCCTATTAACTTATTTTTAATTGTTTCATTTTCTTCCTTAGATACAACTAGATTCTTGGACATAATTTCTTTCTCTACCTTTCTAATGCATCATCTAAGAATCTCTTTGCCTTGTTTTTCTAACACAGAAATTTTTAAGTTTGCATTTGCATAACTAATTGAATTGCCTGCAGTGTCAACTCTATTGTCCAGCTTCCAAGAAATCTTATTTTTCTTTTATAGTTGTTTCCTTAAAATTATCCCTTTCAGTCTTATCCAGACACCTTTGCATATCAACTGGTATTTCCTTATGCCTTTTTTTCCTCTGTCCCATATTTCCTTGTCTTCCTATCTTTTATTATTGATATAATTTATTTTCTGAAAAAAATGTGCATATTGCAAATCATTTTTAAAAGTATATGCTTCCTCTAAATCAGAAAGATGTACCCTTTCCCTACTTTTTAGTAAATTTTTCTAGGCTGTTTAAATTTACTCATTCTTGAATGAGAAGAGAGAATTAGAAATACCAGAACTGGTATTTCCCAGGAGACTAAGGCGATTGCTTTCTGTCAACTAGTAAATTTTTTAGGGAAAGGGGGTACTATTCACAATTGTATCAGTACTGCAGGCATAAATTGGGATGCATGGTCACCCTACCTTAACGTCGTCGTCATGCTCTGTCACTTAAACAATAGTCCAATATCCTTTTCAGATCTATAGCAGGTTAGGAGACACAGCTCAGAAGCTCAGAACCCAGTTTTTATGATTTACCAGGGTTTTGTGTATTGTATATGCTGTGCTAAGAAGGCTTCTCCTTGTCCCACAGATGAGACCTCCCTCTCTAAGCTCTTACCTCCAAAGGATGCAGTGCCCTAAGCAAATCTCTTCTATGTATTCTTTCCATGGATCATCTCTCCAAGTAGCTTTCTTTCCAGTTTTAATTAATTTTAGGGAAAGGAGTAGTTGAGTCTATGAACAGACATATGTTCTTATGAATAGAGGTGGGAGGCAGTATCCTGATCATGTCAAAAAATGGAGACATGGTATCCCAAGATACTACGGAAGCAGATTACAGGGAAGAGAGAAGTACAGTTACTTCTTTTTTAATGATATAGATTTCTTCAATTTTCTGCTTGTCTAGCCATCAGTTGCTTTGTTCGGTGTGATTTCAGTGGCCTTTTACCTGGGGAAATTCCATCCGTTTCTGGCAGTCAGCTGGTTCTGGCTGTTGGATGATTCAAGGATGCTGTGATTTTTTTTTTTTTTTTATCTTCCAGTTCTTGCATGGGTATTTGAATAAAAATTGGAGAGGCTGCATCATGATTACCAGTGACGTTAGATTTTAATTTTTATTGTTGGCTTCTGTGTAGTACTTAGCATCCTGTAACATTGAAATCTCCCCGCTTCTCCCTATCTGGAGAGGAGAAGGCTGTGGGGAGCCTGATGTTAATAGTCCCGATTTATAGTGATAAAGAGGGAAATTAGGGCTTCCCTGGTGGCACAGTGGTTGAGAGTCCGCCTGCCGATGCAGGGGACACGGGTTCGTGCCCCGGTCTGGGAAGATCCCACATGCCGCGGAGCGGCTGGGCCCGTGAGCCATGGCCGCTGAGCCTACGTGTCCGGAGCCTGTGCCCCACCCACAATGGGAGAGGCCACAACAGTGAGAGGCCCGCGTAACGCAAAACAGAAAGAAAAAAAAAAAGAGGGAAATTAGGTTTTGTAATGTGTAAAGAAGTGATTCAGCAAAGGACAGCTAATCCCCAAAATCTTCTGGGCTACTCGGCCCTGGCAAGGAGCACTCTCTTGGTACCTTCACAGATAGGTCCCAACAGTAAATAACCAGCAGATGCTCTTGTTTGTATGAGGGGCTACTTTATACAAGTACTGGTCACGTTGATGAGGACCAGAAACATTAAGATGGGATTCTTAGTCATAAACGAGTTTATAGTATAATAAGATGAAAGAATATCACATTGTAAGCATTCAATAAATAAATGATTTAGGTGATAAGTGCAGCAAGGACCTAAGGGAAAAGGCTGCCCACTGTGGGCTACTGTAAAGCATCATGATGGAAAGAATATGTGAATTAAGGTCTGGCAGGATAGGAGTCCTCAGATAAGCTAGGGAAGGACACTAGAGGGGAACTATGAGTGAACGCTAGGGTAGGAATGTGTGTAGGACCTTCAGAGGACAGTATGCAGAAGAGTTGGGAAAAGTAGATGGGGGTTATATAAAGTAATGGCGATAGACAAATTTGGTCGCATGAGTGAATGGTGATAATGAGTTGACTCAGGTTGTAGGGCCTCTAAATGCCAGACTAATGTGATGATAGTAAATCTCCAGAAATGTTGAATCATCGTCAAAATGATCCTTAATTGTAGCGTGTAGATTTTAAAACGTTCACTGTACAAGTTTCTCTGTTTGAGATTTTGGTTGACTTTTTGCTTTTTCTAAAAGAAGCATCAACTGAAACAACGTAATACAGGGGCTCCTAGGAGGCCATTCAGTTCTTGATTTATGACACTTCTGAAACGAAAGCTTTTTTTTAAAGTTACAAATACTTGTTTAATTTGTGTTTAAAGAATCAAATAATTTTGACCTGTTCTCTCAGCTAAAGGGTTTGAAAATTTTGTCAACTAGCAATAAATCAACACCAACGATTTCATGAATGGATAAATCAATAACCATCATTACCTAGTACTTTGCTCGGGTTACAAACTACTTAGACACTTACCTCATTGCTACTGTGGCTTTTAGTTGCAAAGAGGATAGAGAGATGGAAACAAATAATCACCACTCAACAAATCAGTGCTTTAATACAAGTACCTACCATGCGCCATGGAGGCACAAAGGAGGGAGTGACTGAAGTTGTCTAGAGATTTGTAGAAAAGAATTGCAGAGCAATCGCTATTCCAGGATCATGAAGGACAAGTGGAAATTCAACAGCAGGCAAAGGAAGGAAGCTATACTAGATAGAAGAAATACCAAGGAAGGAATCCAGAAACATCATGGTATGTTAAAAAAAAAATCAAGCATAAACCATAATAGAAAAGAATATGAAAAAGAATGTATATATGTGTGTAACTGAATCACTTTGCTGTACAGAAGAAATTAACACAGCATTGTAAATCAACTATACTTCAATAACATTTTAAAATTAAAAAGAAATCAAGCAGTTCTGTGTGGCTGAAGTGTCAGATTCATGGGGAAATGTCATGAGAGATGAGATCGGAAAGGCAATTTTGGGGCAAACTGTGAAGAGCTCAAACCACTCCTTGAACAAGTATGTAAATAAGGTTTTGCATGGTTTTCATAATAAATTACAATAATACTCATATTAAGAAGAGATCATACATTTATAGAAAATATAAGTTATAGGTTCTGGATTGGCTAAATATTTAGAGTCTCTACGGGAATTTATAGAACCTAGAGACTTTTGATTTCCAATGGTTTCAAGAGCCTAGATATTAATGCCGTATCACTCAGAATAGGCTGCCTTAAGCTGCAATAACAAAGGATTCCAAAATCTCAGTGTCTTAAACAAATGATGCTACCTAGTCATCAAAAGTCTGCTCAAGGATTGCCCCATCATATCTGTAGTTCTTGACCCCAGCTGACAGAACTGCTATCGGGAACAACGTGGCAGAGGGAAAAGGGACCATGCTCAAGCACAGGCTGCTTTCTAAAGCTTCCAGCAAGAAGTGACACACATCACCGCTGCACACCTTTCACTGGCCAAATCAAGCTCCCTGGACAGCCGGTCAATGAGGCAGGGAGGTCCACTGTTCTCCTAGAGAGAGTCAGGAAGTACACGAGCTACCACGTGTCCAGTCTACATCACCAAGCCACACCCAGAATCCATCTCAAAACTTGAAACGATAATTCATTCATATTTTGTATTTGAGTGAAATCTTCAAGGTGAGGTGCCTAATGTGTTGATTTGCCACTATTAAATAGAGGTGTATCTTTAAAATGCATTTGAAGTTGTAAAAGCAACTCCTCTTCTTCTCCCACTCTTTGTCGATGCTCATAAAACAGCTGTAGGCCAGGGCGCTGTGCTAGATGTTTTCAAGTGCACTGTCTCATTTAATTTGCAGAACTGGGCAGCGTGTGTTAGATAAGAAGGCTCTGAAAGCTTAGGTGACTGTCTGAGAACATATCGCTAATAGGTGTATTAAGGTTATTTTTAAGAGACCCACAGTATCATATATCTGATGTTCTCATGGAATTGTTAAAGGGATGTGAAAGTGTTATCCTTGAAAGTGAATATTTTAAGGAATTACTTAATTAAAATAAAATACTAATTTTAAATTATTTATTTGAAATACTTATTTGAAGTTTTGTTTCTGTAGGTAGTTGTTATGTATCTCTGAAGTTAAGTTCATTAATGTCTATCTTATAACTAAGAAGTGCTTAAAATAGGGATGCAGTTTACCAAGTAAAATTTAATGGTTTATGATTTTCTTTGAGCCATCTATACAATGCTTTATTTCTTTCAGCATAATAATAGTGTTAAATTTTATTAAATCATCAGTTCCTTTACAATGTCCTATGTTTCCCATGTATTAAAGCCATAATTATAAAGCTACTTTGATTACATTATTCTGAAACATTTAGTGGCCTCTATGTTGCCATACTGATCTACTTTAAATTCCTCATTAAGAGCTTAAATAAATGGCTTTCACCTCTTGAACTCATATAACTTGACTCTTCTTATGTTCTCCAAACTTCTCTCCTATGACTCATTGTCATGGGAGAAGTTCTCATTATTAATGCAACCTCATTTCATCTTTACTCTCTTTCCGTTGTCAAAGTACAACTTGGGGTTCTTCCAAGTGAAGCTCTTTTTCATTATACATGTTGTTGTTCCTGGACGTAGGTATGTGGGTGTATATATACATGTAAAGATATATACATGCATACATATACAGGTTTCCCCCACTATCAGAGAGCAGAGCATTCCTATGAAGCCTTTGGTAAACCAAAATGGGAATAAAGGAGCAATTACCTTAGCACACATCTTGCTAACAGATGCACAGAATAAATCGAGATAAAGCACAGATGCTCACACAGTTAAAGCTATGGAGGCTGGATGCTGAGGTGCCGAGTCTAGTTCCCAGGGAAGGAGCTTG